>NW_022474686.1:0-255662 GCF_009176365.1 Aspergillus alliaceus | reverse complement strand
CTCATAGCCTGTCAGCGCGCGCTGATACATTGTCTCTGCCTCCTTTAGCTTTCCCTGATCAGAGTAGAGAAGACCAAGACTGTTAACAGTATCCAGGGTGGATATATGGTCAGGACTGAATGCTTTCTCATAGCCTGTCAGCGCGCGCTGATACATCATCTCTGCCTCCTTTAGCTTTCCCTGATTTTTGTAGAGATGTCCTAGACCGTGGAAGGCTCCCCAAATAATAGACGTGTTATCTGTATAGTTATATGCCTCCCTTTGCAGCAGATGATTCGCATGTGGAAGGAGTCGATGTTGGAGCTTTGCATAGTGTCTGTAATCTGTACTTGGGACCATATACCCAACAGCGGCCAGAGCGAGTCCATACAGTTCAGCTATATACCTTTCAGCGGCGGCAACATGAAGACACCAATTCTGTACCACAGGATGTAATGCGTAGCTTTCCTCTAGTTGTCTAGTTTCGATAAGGGAAAACCCAAGAAGAGTCTTGATCCGTGCCTTAAAAGCAAGCTTATTTTTAACCGATATTTTGAACCAATCTGGAGTATTGGAGTAATTGCGACCATGTTCGATCAACTCATACCAAATATCTCGGTTATCAAAACACGCAAGGAAAAGTAAAAGCGCTGCAGCCGTTCTATCACGTCCTTGGACTTCACGGTATGAAATCATCCATGTCTCAAGTAAATTACCTTGCTGATAGTGACGTGTCGCTGCAGACTGAGACTGTAAGTCAACCCAGGAATCCCTATAATACTGTAAGTATTCCTTGATGCCGGTGCCTGTCTCGCGCATAAATGCACCGGCAATGACAATTGCCAGCGGCAACCCATCTAACCGGTTAGTAAGGCCAGCCACATCTATACATATATTAGTTCCATTTGTCCAATATACCTACTGACTCAGTACCTTGATCAGGCTCTTTCTCTATAGTATCGCCAGTTGAGAGGCCACTACTCAGCAGTAAGAGCTGAATGGCATCTTCGGTTGCAAGTCTTTGGACTGGAAATGACTTTCCTAATTCTGTTAATCTTTGGAGGCGAGAAGTGATCAGTATAGATCCATGATCAGCAGTAGGAAAGAATTCCTTAATATCATATTCATTACTGTTACTGTCATGCGACAGGCAGTACTGATCAATATTATCGAAGATTATTAACCACCTCCGGTTATCCTGGATTGCTAGCCACCGTAGCACTTCTTTAGCTCTTTGCTCTGCTTCTTCTTCAGTAGTCGCTTTAACATCTGTAGGATGCCCTCGCACTCGTGGCAGACAAGAGCTTAAAGACTGAATTAATGTAGATCGGTCCTTGCCACTTAACCAGAATACTGCTGTAAAGTTATTATGATACTTGCGTGCAAAGTGAATGGCCAGTTGTGTTTTTCCCATCCCACCGAGGCCGTGGAGAATGGCAACCTTTCGTGACTCTGAAGTAGCTGGTTGTAAATAGTCCCATAGCCTGCTGAGGTCATCTTGTCGTCCAATAAACTCTTCAATGGCGGGCACTGCTGTCAGGTCTAGTGGGACATGAAATTTGCTAGCTTACAGGTAGTTAATAAATTGATCTACACATTATCACAGACAATTTAGCAAGATTACTTACTGCTAACCTCTTGTGTAGCGGCCAACGGAACCACTGATAAAAGTTTCTTAGTGTACGCAGCTGCGGTGAGCGCCGCATATCCTTGCCATTGTTTGTGCTTGTGAGAGTCACAATAGTCGCAAATTCCTCGAATTACCAGGCATGGCAGTTGGTCCATAAGCCCAGCTGCCTCCATCTCAAAGCATAAAATGTCCATGGCCTGGGCAATGAGGTCTCGTCTCTTGGCATCCTTCATAACTTGGTTCCCAGAAGCGATTAGCCCATAATGAATATGAGGCTTATTAGTTACTCGCGGCGTACGACGCACCAACTGGGCCTGATCACAAGTTAAACAACTGGGGTTGGGGCTCTGATGATCATATGTTGAATTGAAAAGCCAATCTTGGTCTGGGCGCGAAAATTGCTGACAGTTTTCAGGTATTTGGAGCACATCCGATATAACTACCCCAATAGACAGTTTTCCGATCATAGTATCGCTGCGTATTTGGGATACCGCCGTCAGTAAAACTTGAGGAGGCTTGTTGAGGGATCCTGTTCGTTGGAAACGTCCATCGTGAAGTGATTTGCCGTAGTCATACTGAATCACACCTCCCGAAGTCGGGGTTGGCATACTAACGACCACATCACCCAGTCGAATATCAGTGCCTTGGCTGGGCACGCCGCCTCCAATACCTACCATCAACGCAAATTGAAGAGAGGGGAATGTTGGCAACATGTGGGCAAGCACAATCGCAGCAGAGGTGGTCCCGTAAACCCCAGACGGCAAACAGGCCACCACTACATTGTGACCGCTAATGCTTCCGAGAGTGTAGACGTTGTGGTCGGATTGTGGCTGGCGGAGTGAAGGATGGACCTCATCGAGCATAATCTTCGCGGCCGCCATTTCTAATGGCAACGCACAGATCCAGCCAACCGTGTAATCATCATGTATGAGGGTCATTTTTACATGTCTTAGCTAGTAGGAAGCAGCAGAACATCTGGTGCCCTGTTTCGAGTACTCAATATACCTGCGAAGATAACGACTGATCTGGGGCAGTCCATAATGTAGGGTAGAATCTTGAAATAATGTTAGAAAGGGAGGGGTCGCTGGCTACATGTAGCCGCAAGGCTGCTAAACCAACAGCCAATCATTGTTTCAGGGGATATATATGTGATAAAAAGTAAGCAGGAGATGGATACGTTAGGATAGAGCGTAAATTATGACCAAAACCTAGAATCTACTTCTTTGGAGCGTGAATTGTTATTTTGGATATTCTAACAAAATTTTTAAAGTGGCATCAAACATAAATAGAGCATAATACCGGTAAGAGGTGTGTTAACCATTCAGACCTGGATACAATAAATAGGTAATTGTCAGAGTAGTACACGTTATAGACAAACTAAATTAAACGGAGAGCAAGGCAATAGTGGCCGTTTTAGATTATAAAGTATTAATAAATAACTATACAAAAGCGCATTTCGATGACTGTATAGGCTTATTTAGCCAATTATTGAAGCAGATGACCAACCAAATATCATAGTTTGGCCATTTCTTGGCATATACCTGTGTAAGGTCCAGCAGTCAATCCCTCTCTCGAAAAATAGGGCTTTGTCTTACCATGTGCATCGAATTTCCCCTTCTGGTCGCTTCGTTTGATTCCGGCATTTCATCAGTGCAACGCGTGGTACTATGATAGAAGTGCGTTGTGGTAATATCGGTGCAGTAGAGTGCAAGAGAGCCGACAATGAGGCAATCACGGAGGGGAGACCTGCAGATGAAGCCCTCGAACCCTAAAGCCAAGCAAACCCAATGTGAAGAAGGGGATTTCAGGAACAATGAGAAGTGCGCGCGGCAGTAGCCTCTCTACATAGAAATCGCACCTTCTTTTGTGTACGGCCTTGCGGCCTCGTTGACTTTTTCCCTTCATCTCACTTCGTTCCTCGTTCGTTTCAGGGCATATCGATCCGTCCAAGTTTAACATAAAATAGTATGGGAAGTTCAGTAGATTAAAAAAATTAGAATAAATAAAGATATAAACGGATAATAGCAAAGTCATTAAATATGTAGTGATTTATAATACAACTTATCACGTACTATAGATAGACCAGTCTCTAATTCCGAATAAAGTTATATATGAAAACTGTCAAGATTATTATACTACGGTATACCAGAGCCCAAGTCTAAATGATATCGACAAATAAGAAGCGCGCGTAGCGGTAACGAGTCTATACGGAGCCACAACCCTGTTTTGCGCATGCTCTCGAACGCTCGTTTATCTTTTTCTTTTACTCTAGAGCTGGAGTCGTAGGCTATGAGCGCTTTTCCTTTCTGCAATGGGTATGGAAAACTATACCTTTTCCGTGAATCTCTATGAGAAATATTTTAAACATCAACCAATCCTCTTTGATTAACGTATCTCTCAAATCACTCTTCTATCAACTGGAACCATTTGCGAAACGACTTTTCTGCCTGTGTCCCGATATCCCCACCAATATGGCTTATACCAGGCAATTTTCATAGAACGATACTATCATGTACATTGTAACTTCATTGCATGACTCTTCATTCTTTATTGAAAGGGCTGCAGGGGGCCGGGTTTCTATGCCCCAGCAACATTCTCACCTTCAAGGATTACTCACAACCTCTCACCGACCAGTTCGCAGGTATGTGCCCCAGCTGACATGGCTAGCATCTCAGGTTACTACTTTCTTACTACTGCGTCCCTGCCACGTAATGACCACGTGCAGTTCGATGTTTTTGAAGCATGCTATTTACGGTGATAAACGAGCCGCGTGTTCCATTGCCCACAGATCTCCACCCTGATTTGGAAAGCCCAGCTGAAGCAGACAGCCATTACAACCTCGGCAATGCAGTTGCGGATCTCAAGGAGACTGGCCTTCAAATAATATGGGCATTCGCCAAACAGGATAGGACTAAGGCACCAGGATCTGAAGTGGAGGACTTCCTGTTTCGAGCTCCTGAGTGGAGTTCACTGACCCAGGGAAAGGGTTTGGTGAAATCCTGAAGTACCACATTAGGCACTTGGTTAAAGGATCAAGACATTGCGAAGCGGCATTTACTGGACGACTGCAGTGGTATTCATTTGATTTCGTCGGTCTGATTAGCAAAGTCTGGCAGTCCGATGGTGTTCATTGTGAATATGACAGTCAAGGTGACTAGGAGACTTGTTCACAGCGGAGCCGGGACGCATGTAATTGACGGAACTAGGGCTATCACTCACCAATCTCCGCAATGTTAACACCTTTGAGGATCTCAACGGCCGAATATGAATATTATAAACCCCGTCAGTTAGCTTGTTTTGGGCTCGAATTGGGTTAGGGGAGTTGACTACAACAGTATCAAATATAAACCATGAAAACTCTGGCAATCACAATGGTAAATTACGGATAAACCATCCTCCACATGACTTATTCATTAAATGGAATGACAGATGAAGAAATCATGAAGGGAGACTGAGGATACTCATTTATATATAAGGACGGGATGACTCTCGGCCCGGAGTGTCATTTATTAACCCGCACCTCAGGGCAGTAATACCTCTCGTCCTCCTCACTCCAGCCTATCGGACTCATTTTGGGTTGCATCTTTGGTAATCTATAATAAGATTCCACCAACTTTTGGCGGCGATGGCCAATTGAATCACATGAAGGGAACTGGCCGAAGTTCCCATTGGATCAATCATCAATTCGATGTTCACTCTTCTCCGGCACTAGAGGACAGGGATGGACTCAACTTCGGACTATTCAAAGAAAGGTTTAGCGACGGATATGCCCACTTGGTTTATCCGGTGATCACTCCTTAAACCGATGAATTTCCCTTAGATTCAATTATGGACCCACGATGGAGAGCTCTGACAATCCCCGTCGACGCAACCGCCGCATTCATTCCTGCCTGGCGTGTCGTCAGCGCAAGCTGAGATGCAATCGCCAACAACCCTGTTCCAACTGCTCCCGGTCGGACCGTGAATGTATCTTTCTGCGACTCGATTCGGAGCACCAGGTGCGGAAAAAGCTCGCCACGTTCAAGGAACAGTCCGCGTTATTGGCCAAATCCCTCGAGCAGGATGTAGTCATTGCCACGCCCGCTAAAATGACCTCTGGATCGCTGGAGGAGAGTGAAGATGATCTATTGATTACCTCGTTCGACTTAGCGCTTCTGGGCATCCAGGATGCTACGTACGACCATGAGGAGGATGATGGTTCAGATGATGATCGCTATGATCTGGGCTTTCGGTTTGGGAAGATGCGCATGAACGAGCGTGTAGGAGGATTTTTCCATCCGCACATGGCGGATGAGGTAAGTGATGTTCTCAGTCCATTTGACGATAGTTCGTTCATTGTGGACAGCTCTCCGCATTCCTAGACGAAACTACCGGCACCGGCACACCCCGAGCGCCTAACTTGGATAACCTCAGCGTAGCGGAGAAGGATCTGTACTTTGGCCCGGGGCCTTCCTTCATTCCACCCCAGTCGGGTTTCCTCTTCAGCCCTTCGTGTTCGACCCCGATAAGCGATTGGTTTCCCCCGCGAGACATGGCAGACACCCTGATGCAACAGTACTGGGAGGCGGTCCATCCAGTTGTGCGCATAGTGCATCGACCTAGCATCGAATGGCGCCACAGGGCTTTTTGGGAGGCAATAGACACGGGTGCGCGACCGTCTGCAGCGCTGCGCGCCCTAACTCTGGCCATGTTCTTCACGGCGGTGGTGAGCATGCCAATGCACCAGGTCTTGCATCAGTTTGGGATCCCCCAACAGGTTCTGCAAAAGCGGCTGCAATTCCATACGGAAAATGCCCTCAAGGGCGCGAAATTACTTTCGACGACTAGACTGGAAACTCTCCAGGCTTTTGTATTGTACTTGGTACGATCGCCTTCCTTCTCTTCGAGAACTTCCTGTTAACCGGGTCGCAGATCCCAATGTGTCGCAGCGAGATCTCTCGGGCGCATTCCGCCCTCGTGGGCATGGCAGTGCGCTTGGCCGAGTCTATGGGGCTCCATCGTGATCCTGGGGGATCGCAGTACTCAGCCATCGAAAGCCATGTCCGCCGATTAGTCTGGTACCAGGTATGTTTCCTAGATCTCCGAACTTCCGAGGTCCAAGGACCTCGCGTGGCTATTCGGCCAGGGGACTTTTCTGTGGAGCTGCCCCTCAACCTGGATGATAACCAGATAATGGACAAGGAGCAAGGCGGTTCACGCATGTGGACGGAAATGACCTACACACGCATCCGGTTTGAATGCCAGGAGATGCAGCGGAAGTGCCTTCTCCTGCGTATCCAACTGGAGCAGAAAAAGCTTCCTCTATCGCAAGTACTGAAACAGATCGAGAGCTTTCGCCAGCACATGGAGTCCCAATACAATCCCATCCTCAGCCAAACCAATCTTACCCCACTGCAGAGTGCAGCCAAGCATTTGATGACCTTGCTGATCAGCCGCCTCTACACGGCTGTTCTCCACCAGCTCTACCGCAGCTTGGTTCGGGAGCCGCCTGTTCGGTTGCGACAGCTCGTGGTGACCACGGGGATCCAGCAACTGGAGAGCTCAATGGCGTTGGAAACAATCCCCCAGCTACAGCCTTGGTCTTGGTATAGCCAGGCCTATCACCAGTACCACGTTTCCATGCTGCTGTTACTGGAAGTATACCTGCGTCCCACCGGCTCGGAAGCTGATCGAATCTGGTCGTGCCTGGAGTATGTATACACAACGACATCCCCAGCGTCAGAGGATCATGATGATCTGGGGAGTCGACGTCGCAAGGCTCGATCATTATTGACGGCTCTACGAGACCATCTCGATATTTACTGTCGCATTAGGCGCGCACGCGTGCCGGCGCAGTCGCGTGGTTCGTCCCACGTGGACATCAAACGGTCACCCAGCACGGTCCCAGATCGCAAGTCGCCCGTAGCTGCAATCCCCCACAATTTAGCCGATTGGAGCTCGGGGATGCAGTCGCCACTTGGGGTATCTGCCGATCAATTTTCGATGGGCCCACCATCGCAGACAGATTGGCTACCGACGGATCCCTGGCCGGTCCAACTGAATCACTACCCCGTGGTCGGGGATGGAGTTCCCCCGATTGACTTCGGTACGCTACCAGACGATACAGCTCCTTTTGTCGACTATGGTTGGGTAGGTTACTCTGGGTAGCAATGATAAGAATTGGTTGCTAATGATATGATATGATATCTAGGCTGAATGGGATACCCTACATCGTAATATTCTGGATGGCACATTCTAAAGGCGCTTCCTACGATAATTCTTTCATTGATTACCTTAATCTCTCTTCAACGCGATCACCTTCAAAATCTAACTGCTCTCCCTACTTGATTCGGATAGATTAACTACTAATTTATCGCGTAACGTCCTCGTAGGATAGAACAAAAGGAATCAAAAATGTCCGACCGTTGTTGCTAAAGGTTACTCCGAGTAGCAGCCAGACCTGTATGCGCTTAATCCAGGGAGGAAATTCCCGAACAAATCTCAGCGCCAAACTGGTGAGCGTGGCATGGTCGACAGCCTTACGGCCGTAAGCGCAAGGATGCCACTTGTCCAGCATACGGCCGTATCCAACCCCCACCATTAACCCTAGTGGCTGCCCTACGGTGGCAATTTTGGTCTGAATCGTGTTAAATTTGTCCAGGTAATCTCATGGAGTTAACCCTCGCCGCGAGATGACCGGGGACAGGAGTCGATCCGGTCGATTCCGTCATCTTACGGCCGATCTAAGGGACAGGGGGCAGTATAGAAAAAATAGAGGTTGCATCTTGGTCATATATAAAAGGCACGACATGTAGACGAGTATCTAACCTAGCAACTTGGCTCTCTATCAATTAATTTACTACTACGTTCAACGCGACACTCATGGCATCGTCAAAAGACTTTCAGAGCATGAGCGACGATACTAGTATGTACAAGGAGGATGAAGGAACGACTCCCGTGATGGACCAGAAGCTTCGTTCAGAGATGGGAGAACCTCCCCATGCCAGTCCTCCGCCCGATGGCGGATTTCAGGCCTGGTGCGTGGTAGCAGGAGCCTTCTTTTGTCTCTTTGTCAGCTTCGGCTGGGTAAACTGTGAGCTATTCACAGATCCAAAGGCTGAGCTGCCATAGGTTCTAATGGAGACGCAGGCATCGGTCTCTTTCAAACGTACTACGAGACCCACCAGCTGAAAGGTTATTCGGCCAGCACGGTCGCTTGGATCACCTCGTTTGAGGTCTTCATTATGTTCCTGGGGGTCCGTATGAGCCCTTCTCAAAATCAAAATCACCCTCCCAGACTCACGAGCCGTAGGGCCCCATTCTTGGCAAACTGTGCGATGTTTACGGCCCTCGAATTCCCCTCCTCGTGGGAAGTTTCTTGCACGTATTTGGCCTGATGATGACCTCACTTTGCAAGGAATATTACCAATTCCTTCTAGCCCAGGGAATCTGCAGCAGTATTGGAGCTAGCTGTATCTTTTACGCTGGTATGTCATGTCATGTTCTCTCCTGCCAGCCTCGGAAGGGGAGAGAGTTCGCTAACCATCATTAATTAGCATTGGGAGCCACCAGCACATGGTTCAGCCGACGGTCAGGCCTGGCCATCGGGATCGTAGCCAGCGGGTCCAGTCTTGGGGGCGTCATCTTCCCCATCATGATTGACAAGCTTTTGCCAAATATTGGCTTTGCTTGGACGATGCGCAGCTCCGCTTTCATGATCCTCGGCCTCTTGGCGTTTGCTAATGTCACCGTTCGCAACCGGCTGCCTCCGAACCCCAAGCCTGGCAGCCCAAAGGATCTTGTCATGCCATTTACGGAGCCATTGTTCTGCCTGACCGCGGCTGGGGCATTTCTCTTCTCCTTTGGGCTGTTTCCCCCCATCAACTATGTAATTTCCGAGGCGATATACGAAGGCATGAACTACAGCCTCGCGTTGTACATGCTGCCTATTCTCAACGCGGCCAGGTACGTGTGACGCCACGCAAGGAACCCATGCACCCGACTCTCAAACTGACACGGAAATTACAGCTTGTTTGGTAGAATCATCCCGGGCGCGGTGGGGGACAAGTTTGGGCGTTACAACTGCATGGTCATCATGACGGGCTTGACTGCGATTACCGTCCTGGCCATTTGGATTCCAGTTACCACTAATGCCGGCATCATCTTCTTTGCCGCCGCCTTTGGCTTGACGTCCGGGGCGTTCATCTCCCTCGCCCCCGCTTTGATCACCCAGATCACAAACGACAGCTCTAAAGTCGGAGTCAGGATCGGGGCGATGTATGCGGTGACATCCGTTGCGAATCTGACGAGCAATCCTATTGGCGGTGGCCTCATCCAACAGTGGGATGGCAAGTATACAGGGCTAATGATATTTTGTGGAGTGATGGAAGCCGCCGGGATGTTGTTCTTCCTAGCGGCGCGAATCTATCAGACAGGATTCCGGGTGGCTGTCGTCGTGTGATCGTGATTCGGGCATCGAGAGAGTGCGTTCCGTTTCTATAGAATCCTTTAGTCATAGCAACTAATTAGGCAGAGCGATTAATGTGTGTCAACTAATAATTACCCTGGTTTTGGTGGTGTCATATCGTATATTTTGGTTTGATAATGGAAATACTTCTCCGTATCTTGTTGCCTAAAAAAGGGCCACTCACCTGCCCCACGGTTCGTTCTTCCCCGGCTATATTTCGGTAATGTTATTATTCTCCGCATTTTAGGGGCACCCTTGATCTTAATGAACTCTGCATTAGCGACGTTAAATTTTATGAAAGAAAAGGAACAGTCGTGAGTCATGCCTAATTTTTTCGGTGTGAATGGCGAAGTCATGTGGTATATGGGTCCGCGGATTATATGTTGAGTTCTACCTGCAACAACCGCCTAACGAGTATATGTATATATATTTGTATGTATACCTGTATTATGGACGCAGTACGCAGTACGCTATAGTGCTACTATCAGTACTAGTGCTATATTTGTTTTATCAGCTACGATGTACAACTTTCTATGTATTCTAATATTATAATACTAAGATATTTATATTTATATAATTATTACATTATTGAAGACAAATTGCCTCAAACATTGCGAGGTTGAACTTTTCAGCTATCGATACTGAGCTAATTTCCCTAAATATACTAGTGTATATTTATTAGAAAAGAAAAAAGGGAAAAAACCCCACTTTCCGTTTCCTTGCATTTTGAGTCGACGGTCGGGGTTTTCTTTACGCTCCGCAATTAAAAATAACAGCCCTACCGTACTATACAACCATGTGTAATAATGGATCTCGCTATAACTGACTCTGTTATTAACTCCGGACAGGGAGACGATCCGGCACGAACCGAACTGCAAAAAGGTGGACTCATTGGAGGTGGGGCAGGAATGTTAATGCTTTGACTCCGGAGTCAACCACGTGTTTTGAGAAACCAATTGTGTTAATTATATTATCAAATTACACGAGGTATTTTCCTATACAGCTTGCCCTATGTAATCACGTTTAGTTTGACAATTCTTTTTCGTAGCTTGCATACGAATCATACGATTAGATATCTAGTTGGAGATCTAGTACCGTCAATAGATCTTCTTTTGTATTGATTCTGCGATACAAGGACATGCCTATATGGCCACATGGCGTGATTCCACTGATCTGAAAGCTTATGTGTTCTCCTCCAGAGTATGCGGGTTCATGCTAAAAGCTTACTTGCATCGTTGACGAACTTGAATTCCGTATGATTGGTTCTTTGGGTCCACCTAGCCCTATTGCGGTCCCATATAACAAGCACTTGCCAAGAATACTCCGGTATCAGACTTCGGACAAACGAAACTCCTCTGCACAGCATGTAGTTCAATTGAGCTCACACCGGGTAATATGTGTACACAGGGGCGTTTGCAGCACTGGAACTCCAGAAATAGGTCAAGCCACTCGAAATCCGTGCTTATGGCGAAGTGTAGAGGAGCTGGTTGGACTTGCACTAGGCGTCTATGACTCTGGTTCTACAATCCTTCCAACTCCCCTATCTCGTGGCTTGTCCTTGGTTATTCCGCGTGGTACGATTGAGCAAAAGGGAGTTGAATTGGGGGCCGTGATGGAGCCATCTCTCAAAGGGTTGTATACTCAAGTGTTAAATCGATCGCCGGCAAACGATTTATAAGGTCTGTCGTCGCCGTCGATATACTGTCCTTTCACCAGTCTCAACTACAGGACGTTAATTCCATACACTTACTTTAATATCATACTACACCGTTAGCTATCGCCTTTTTGTGCAACCTAATCGATAATCAATCATGTCTTCTACTTTGAACAATGGAGCTCAGAATGGCCAGAATGGCCTGGTTGGCATCGTTGGCATGGCCTGCCGTGTCCCGGGGGCTACAAACATCCATGAATTCTGGCAACTGATGAAGGAGCGCAGAGACCTTCGTCGCAAGATGCCTGCTGACCGATTCAACGTGGATGGGTTCTACCATCCCAATGGCCCGAACAAGGGGACTGTATGCAACTATTTCATCTCCCTGTCCGATGATATGCTCGCAACTAACCGATGATAGTTGAACGCTCCCTATGGATATTTCCTGGACCAGAATCTGGGAGATTTCGATGCTGGCTTCTTCGGTATCTCTCCCAAGGAGGCCGAAGCGATGGACCCTCAGCAGCGCCTCGCTTTGGAGGTTGTGTACGAAGCACTGGAGGACGGTAGGTTGATGATGGTGGTCACGGCGGCAAACCTGGGCTCACACTTTGGACACAGCTGGTATCCCATTCCCCGATCTTGCGGGATCTCGCACCTCGGTCTATTGCGGCTCGTTTACCAATGACTACGGTAAACTGATTGATCGGGATATGGCCTCATATCCCAAGTACACGGTTACAGGTACTTTAGAGGCTACAGGGAGGGGGCTGCTTCACGAGTACAAGCCAACTAACTGTTTTCTAGGAACTGGTCAGACAATCCTGTCTAATCGTATTTCCTATTTCTACGACTTTCATGGTGAAAGCATGACGGTGGACACCGCATGCTCTTCATCCCTGATTTGTCTTCATCTCGGGGCACAATCTCTCCGGAATGGCGAATCCGATACGGTATGGCCTTTCTCATATATGCTCTCTTTGGGATTCTTCTGCTAAACAGCGGCAGGCAATTGTTGTTGGCTCTGCTCTCCACTTCGATCCCAACATGTTTATTACTATGGCTGATTTTGGTATGTTATCCCCTGATGGACGATCCCGGTCCTTTGACGCAAATGGAAAAGGCTACGCGAGAGGAGAGGGGATGTGTGTGGTGGTCTTGAAGCGGCTGCAAGAGGCCGAGCAGAATAACGATCGCATTCATGCGGTGGTTCGCGCGACTGGAGCGAACCACGACGGCACCAAGAATGGCATTACGCTGCCCAACCCAGTGGCCCAAGAGGCACTGATCCGGCAAGTGTACAAAAAGGCCAATATCTCTACTAAAGATACAGCATACTTTGAGGCCCACGGAACCGTGAGTATATATGTTGAACTAAAAATAAACCAGGACTGACACCGTGCAGGGAACCAAAGCGGGAGACCCCCGTGAGGCCCGAGCAGTTGGGGCGGTCTTTGGAAACGATGGTCGCTCTGAGCCTCTTCATCTCGGCTCTGTGAAGAGTATCATTGGTCACCTTGAGGGAGCGGCTGGATTAGCTGCTGTCATCAAGGCAGCCCTTAGCGTCAAGCATGGCAAAATCGCCCCCAATATGCATTTCGTCCAGCCAAACCCGGAGATTGACTTTAAGAAGTGGAATCTTTCTATTCCAACTGAGATGATTGACTGGCCGGCTAACTACGTCTCCCGCCGTGCAAGTATCAACTCCTTTGGCTATGGAGGGTCTAACTGCCACGTGGTTGTGGAGGCGTATACCAAGAGTATCACAGCGAGCAGCTCACCCACGCCAAGCAGGCGGTACCTTCTGCCCATCTCGGCGCATTCAGAGAAGGTGGGGAAGAAGGCTGCTGCTGCGTTGCACGACTATCTCCTTGCACATCCCGATGTCGACTTGGCCAATTTGGCCTACACCCTCAGCCAACACCGTGCCATGCACGAGAAGCGATCATTCGTTTCTGTTATGGATGCTAGTGAGGCAGCCTCGCTTCTAGCAGAAACGGAAAAGCCTCTTGCCTGGACCACCGCAAAGCCTACGAAACGACTGGGCTTTGTCTTTACGGGACAGGGAGCTCAATGGGCGCAGATGGGTGCATCGCTCCTTGATGCTTCACCCGCCTTCCGCGATGCCATCGCAGAATATGACAGAATTATCCAGAGTCTACCTGATCGGCCGGACTGGAGCGTTGCCGGTAAGACTTATTTTACTCTTGTGCTTAGGATCAGAGATAGCTAATTCACCCTTGACAGAGGAACTGCGGAAGACCAAGGAGGAATCACAGATCAACAAGCCTCAGTTTTCGCAGCCAATCTGCACGGCTGTTCAGCTCGGTCTTCTTGCTCAGTTGAGCGAGTGGGGGATTAAACCATCTGCCACCGTCGGTCACTCCTCTGGAGAGGTTGCCGCTGCTTATGCTGCCGGGCTGATCTCGTTCTCATCAGCGGTAGTGATTTCCTACTACCGCGGAAAGTATACCTCCCAGGATGAATCGAAGGACTCCACCATCGCAGGAGGCATGCTTGCAGTCGGAATGACTGAGGCAGAGGCTGAGAAAGCCTTGAGACCCTATGTTGGTCGCATCTGTGTGGCAGCTATCAACAGCCCGTCGAGTCTTACACTGTCGGGAGACTTGGACGCCGTCAATGAGCTAAAGGAAGAATTAACTCAGAAGGGTGTCTTCGCTCGCTCCCTAGTAGTGAAGCAGGCGTACCATTCTCACCATATGCTCCCTTTCTCTGCGGCCTATCTGCAGGCCATGGAGGGATATGCTCACTCTCCACCCACCCCCTCGAACACCACATCCATGGTCTCTAGCGTGGTCGGCCGTACCCTCCGACAGTCTATGGTTGAGCCCCAGTACTGGGTAAACAACCTCACATCCGCTGTGCGGTTCTCCGACGCCCTGACTGAGACGGTCTTGGACGAATTGGATCAGGTCAAAATAGACGCCCTCGTCGAGATCGGGCCGCATCCGGCTCTCAAGGGTCCCGTCCGACAAACCCTGGCTTCTCTGGATCTAGACATTCCTCACGTGGGAACACTTGCACGTGGGGCTGACGATTTCCAATCCCTCCTCACCACCGCTGGTCAGCTTTATTCTCTTGGATATGCCATTGACCTGGCCAAAGTGAACGACTATGCCTCTCATCCGCGACAACGCGTGGAAGATCTCCCTACGTATCGCTGGGATCATGGCCGATACTGGGCCCAGACGCGTCTCGCTACTGCCTATCTCCAACGGGGGTATCGCCATCCTTTGCTCGGAGCTTTACAGCCAGATTCGACAGATCAGACTAAGCGCTGGAGAAACTACCTACGTCTCAAGGAGATTCCCTGGCTGGCAGGCCACAAGGTTGAGGGCCGTGTTATCTTCCCTGCAGCTGGATATCTCAGCTTGGCAGCGGAGGCGGCATGTCGGATAACCGATGTGGACTCAGTGGAACTGCTCACATTCCAGGATGTGCATATCAAGGCAGCTTTGGAAATCGCCAATGGCGAGTCCGCGACGGAGGTTATTACGGAGCTCCGCGATATGCCAAACGGATCAGGATCCGAATGGCAGTTCATCTTCAGTTCCTTTGATACTGAAGGCAACTCCCGCCAACATTGCCGGGGTATCCTGTCCGTCGCATCGTCGACTGCCGAATTATCAGATATTGAAAGATACTCGGAGGCTCAGAAAAACCGTGAGAAGCCCTCCAGGGCTATACCAGACGAACGATTCTATCGCAAGCTACAGTCTCTTGGGCTGGACTACACGGGCCCGTTCAAACGTCTGATTGGCACGGTAGAGTCACAGCCCGGGTTCGCCACGGCCGGAATAGAGGCAGCGTCTGACGTGTCTTCTTCCGTGGATTGTATCTTAGATCCCGGATTTTTGGATGCCACTCTGCACCCAGTATTTGCCGCTGTGGAGGCTGAGCTTGGGAGACCGATCACACAGCCGTTCTTGCCGGTCTACCTGAACTCATTAAAGATAGCAGGCCCGATGTTGCACAGGCCATTGCCAGAGGATATGAGAGTTTTCTCTTGTTCCAATAAGACGGCCACTCGATCCCTGAAAGCGAGCACCCATGTTCATACAGAGTCTGGACAACCCCTGATCGCTCTGGAAGGGCTTGAGCTTCGAGCCCTGGGAGCAGATGAAAGCGCAAATGACCAGCGATCTCTGTTCCAACAGATACGCTGGCGCCCTTCTTTTGATCTCCTTGACCCAGCCAAAAGTCCCGAGGTGTGCAGCTCTATCACAGTCTTACTGGATACGTTTGCGCACCAGCATCCGGATGCATCGGTTCTGATTGTCGCTTCCGGCTTGGATAGCACCAAGGATCTGTTAATGAACGGATTCTGCATCCAGCTAGGAAAGCGCAAGCGGTACAAGGATATCACCATCGTCTCGGAGACTCCCAGTGCATCTGAGGAGATTTCCGCACTTGTCGCTCAGGAGAAGTGGCCGTCCATACTGGTGTCGCACACAATCCAGAGCGAGGAATCTTATGACTTGATCGTCTTGGTGGCAGACCAGACTGTCTCTTCTGAGATGCTCCGCAAGAACGGCACTGTTATTAGAGAATCGACGGTCGCACTGGACACCCGCGATCTCGTCAGACGCTTCCAGCATGGAACCATCGAATGCTGGAAGAAAACTCAGCCCTCTGGCCCTACATCGGCTTTGAGGTCCATCGCCTGTATAATCGCTAGAAGCCCATCTCAAAGGACCAAAGAAACTATGGGCTTGCTGCAAAAGAGAACTGGTAGCTCTATGAAGACCACTACATTTTCTGAGTTAAGTCCGGAAGCCATTCAGGCGCTACCTGAAACGATTATTGTGTTGGAGACTCTCGACGAGTGTCTTCTAGGAAAAATCGATAATCGTCAGTCGGACTACTTCGATGGTATGAAGGAGTTACTCTCCGCGTACGGCAAAAAGATCTACTGGGTGTTAGAGGTAAGCTCCTGCCCCCGTCTCTGTTTCAAGATTTCTAACCCTTGCTATTAGGGCGCCATGATGGATTCCACAAATCCAGAGTCAGCCATGATCTACGGTATGCTGCGTGTTGCGCGCAGTGAGAATGATGTCTCCCTCATCACCTGCCTTGATGTTGCTCCAGGTATCCAGGCTGCCCAAATTGTCGAAGCAATGGAGCCGGTCCTTACGTCGGTGGAGCTTACAGAAGACGAAATTGCGGAGCGCAATGGCGTGTATCACATTCCTCGTTTGGAAATGGACGACGTGCTCAATGGCAAGTTGTTCAACGGATTCAATAGAACGCCGGCCAAGGCCCCGTTCAAGCAAGATCAGCTACTACAGCTAAAGTCGGAAGTGATTGGCCCTAGCCGCCATTTCGTCTTTAATTCGTTGCCCGAAGTGCCACTGCATGACGAGGAAGTGGAGATTGAGATAAAAGCAGCTAGAGTGACCAAGAACGACAGCATTCTAGCTCAGCAGGAAACAGCAAACGCCCGATTTGGTATGTCCCAAAACACGAGATATCAATGATCATCACTGACAACAGTAGGTGGCGATTGTGCCGGCGTCATTGTCAAGCGTGGCCAGGATGTCGCTGAATTCAACCTTGGAGATCGAGTTGTGGCTCTTCGTCCTCTCCAAGGTTCCATGGGCAACCGTGTACGCGTCCCAGCGGCATTATGTCGCCGGCTGCAGGACAGCGAGAATTTCGATCTGGCTACTCTCTGGCCCACCGCCGTGACAATGGCATATTATGCCCTGATGCATATTGCCCGCCTTATGGCCGGAGAAACAGTTCTCATCTTCTCTGCGGAGAGTGAGACTGGCCAGTCATTGATTCAAGTCGCTCGGGTAAGCTTCTGTTAGCTTTCTATCGTGGTTAAGACGTGGTCACTAATTGAAGCAGCGCCTCGGAGCAAAGGTATATGCTGTAACAAACTCAGCAGTCGGGAAGGCACATTTACAGGAATTATGGCCTGCCATGCCAACCTTCACGCTCGATGAAATCACACATGATGGTAAAGGAACTGTCCCATCCGCGGATGTCATCTTGAGCAACCACGGTTCTCAATGGGGATCCCAATTCCTAAAGCTTCTTTCGCCAATTGGACGTTTGGTTGACTACTCGGATATCGAGCCTTCCCAGGCAGTTGGAGCCATCGGCCAAGAGCCCTACAACCCATCCACTCATGGTGCATCCATTGCTAGTGTCAACTTCAATACTCTTCTCGAACACCGGCGTGTACTGGTCTTAGAATGCTTCTCCCTGGCACACGACTTGGTTCAGAAAGCAGCTATCCAGCCCAGAATTGATTCGCGCATCTTCAGATTCGCACAGATTCAAGAGGCTTTTGACTACCTACAGAAGAATACCCAAGATAGCGAGGCCGTCATCTTGACGTCTGAGGAAAGTGAACAAGTTCCCATCTCCCCGCCGCGTTTTGGAGCTTCTGCAAGCATATTCTCCCCTGAGAAGGTCTACCTGCTCGTCGGTGGCCTCAGTGGATTGGGGCTCGAGCTGGCAGAATGGATGACACTGCGTGGTGCCCGCAAATTGGCCTTCATGTCCAGATCGGGTGCTGGCCGTCCCGGCTCTAGCGCAAATGCTATGCTGGACAGATTGACAGCAAAGGGAGTGTCCTCGTCCGTGTATCGTTGCGATATAGCAGACTACACCGGTGTTAAACAGTGCATCGATTCAATCAGTGCTGAGCTAGGTGGTATTTTCCATGCTGCAGCAGTTATCGAGGACAGCCCTCTCCAGCAAATGTCTGTGTCTCAATGGCGCCGGACAATAACCCCCAAGGTCCAAGGAGCTGACAACCTCGATCGAGCAACGGCGGATATGAAGTTGGATTTCTTCATTTGCTTCTCCTCGGCATCAGCCATTGTCGGCACCAAGGCACAGGCCAGCTACGTGGCCGGCAATGCTTATATGGATGCGCTGATGCGCAGCCGTCGACAGCGAGGACTCTCTGGCACAACTATCAACATTGGCATGGTTGTCGGCATTGGGCTGGTTGCGGCAGATGCGAAATTAGAGGCCACGATGAAACTCACGGGCTTTGATCCTGTCAATGAATACGAGTTCTTCAGTCTTATAGAAGAGGCAGTTCGCACTGGGGACTCCCTCGCGACTTCCAATGAAAGGAATGTGGATATGTACCGCATAGTCACCGGCACTCGTGTTACTGGACCGCAATGTTTCTGGTACAAGAAGCCTCTATTCAAGCAGCTGGCGGCCGTATTCGATGAGGAAGAGAGGCCTACTGCAAGCAGTTCAGAGAAACAGGACCTTGTCCCGCTTCTGCGCGCTGCGAAAGACATCAAGGCTCGCTCCGAATTAGTGATGAACACCTTCAAGGAGACACTTTCAAGAATCACGGGAGTGACCCTCGAGAACATCGTTCCTGATAAATCACTGGTCAGCTACGGGTTAGATTCCCTGGTGGCGATGGAGATTCGCAATTGGTTTGCGAAAACCCTCCAGGTGAATGTGGCTGTATTTGAGATCCTCGGGTCTGGAACTATCGCCGCTTTGATTGCTCGAGTTGTCAAGGATATTCCAGACTCACTCCTGCGTTCAGAATCGACTTCAGACGCTAATGCAGTCGCTAAGAAGGACACTAATTCGTCTTCGCCAAAGAGCGTTATTGACAAGATACCACGACCCCAGCATATCCCCATGTCTTCCTACCAGACACGGTTCTGGTTTATGCACCAGATGGCCGAGGATAAGTCTGCCCTCAACATATCTGTTACCATGTATATGAAAGGTCGTTTGGATATTGAGGCGCTTACCGCTGCGTTTTCAACGATTCGCAAGCAGAATGAGGTACTCCACACCGCGTTTGTTCATGGAGACGATTTCCCTGAACAAGTGGTTGTGGATAAGGATGCCTACGAAGTCTTCTCTGAAGACCTTTCATCCGCGGATAGCCCCGAGCAGGCGGCTCTTGCTCGAATTAATCAATTGCGGGCAAGGGAGCTTGACATCGAGTCTGGAGAAACCGTGCAGATTACTCTTCTCAAGCTGGCAGCCGACAAATATGCTCTTGTTCTGATCGTCCACCACATCGTTACCGATCGGGGAAGCTCTAAAAGCTTCCTCGACCAGCTTGTGGCCTTATACAATGACGCTGTTGGTGGAAAGTTGCAAGAATCAAGCAAAGCAAAGACGCAGTACATTGACTTCACTCTCTGGCACGAGCGCCATCTCAGCAGCCCTGAGATGAGACCTCATGTTGATTACTGGATTGACACCTTCAAAGATTCTCAGCAGACTAGCGCCTTGCTCCCATTTTCTCGCCCGCGGCCAGAAAGGCAGACTTTCAAGACCGCGTCTCTCTCTGCACTTCTTGACGCATCCCTCCTTGCTCGCATGAAACGCGTTGCCGCCCGATTTAATAGCACCGTCCCACAGTTTATTCTTTCAGCTTTCCGGTTGATTCACTACCGCTATACCCAACAGGAAGACCTCACCATCCACCTTGTCCACGGCGATCGGCCACACCCAATGGTTTACGATACACTGGGCAACTATGTCAACCTGCTCCCGATCCGTCACCAACTTGATTCTCCTGATATCACCTTTGACGCTGTAGTCTCTCAGATGCAACAGCGGGTAATGGAGGCAATGGAACACGGCGGCATTCCATTCGATGTGATTGTACGGGAAGCGGCTGTGAAACGATCCAGCAGTCATTTCCCTCTCGGCCAGTTAACATTCAACTATCAAAGCCATGGGCCAATGAAGAACTATGGCACTCAGCACTTCGATATCGAGCGCTATGAGACCGTGGATATTCCGACTGCGAGCGAAATGAGCTTGGAGGCCGTTGAGGATGCGGATCAGGGACTACGGTTCTGTCTGGAGTACTCTCAGGCGCTATATGATGCCGAGGATATGCACCGTTTCCTCGATAACTTCATTACCTGTCTGACAGCCACCATCAAGGACTATCGTCAGCCGATAACCGAAATCCCCATCTGTGGCCCGGCAGAGAGGGCTTTGTTAGAGAAATCCTGGTTCCAATCTGCCTCTGACATTGACACCCAGATGGATATTGTGGACATTATTTGCAAGAAATCTGCAGATTCACCTTCTTCTGTCGCTCTGACTGACTCTGACGGCCAGAGTATGACCTACTCGGAGCTTCTAGAGGCATCTAAGAAGGTGGCTGTCTGCCTTCAGACCCATGGTGCCCAGCCGGGGGATGTCATTGGACTTCTGGCCACCCCCAGTGTACACATGCTTGTCGGAATGATGGGTATTTTGTTCAATAGATGCGCTTACGTAGCCATGGATCCAGACTTCCCTCTGGAACGACTCCAATACATGGCAACGGACTCGAACTGTTCTGCAATTTTGGTTGATCTCGAGGCGGGCAAGCAGGCTCAGCCCATTGGCCCGACCTTGCTGAATATCCGCCAGGCCGTCAATTCGCCGATCAGAAAGGCATTTGAACTTGCGCCTTTCCAAAACAACATGCCTTTCTATATCACATACACATCGGTACGTCTATCCCATTTCTCATTTGGATAAGGGCTCTGAAGTATTAACGGGTAATAGGGAAGCACTGGAAAGCCTAAAGGGGTGGTGATGAGACATAGCAACGCCCAGCCCATGCTGCAAGATATCCAGAATGAATTTCACTTCGACTCCCAGGACCGCTTTTTGCTCGCCACATCGATCTGCTTCGATCTATCTGTTCTGCAGATCTTCACTCCCTTGTTGGTCGGTGCGACAGTGTGCATCTCAACAACCACCACCCGCCGCGATCCGCTGCTCCTATCGCAGTTCATGAAGGACAGTGGCGTCACATTCACGTACTTTACTCCCTCACAGTTTGCTGTACTCCTCGAAGGAGCGGAAGACGACCTTCGTGATTGTCAGACCTGGCGCACGGCTTTCTTTTGTGGAGAAGTACTTCCTCCTCGTCTCGCTCGGCAGCTGTACAGCCTGGGAACCCCGGCGGTGGTTTACAACACCTACGGGCCATGTGAAGCCATGGTCCAAATCACCCTCCAGCAGGTCGATTCTTCCGTTTCCGAGGGTGAATCGATATCAATCGGACGCCCTCTGGCGCATTCCTGGTGCTATGTCGTTGATGCAGGCCTCAACCCCGTGCCGTTTGGCGTCGATGGAGAACTCTGCGTTGGCGGGCCTCAGGTGGGCGATGGATATATCGCCCGACCGAAAGAAAGCCGCAAAGCGTTCCATCTAGATCCATTTCATCATGCTACTCCTGATCAACAGGCAACACACATCTTCCGCACAGGAGACCTAGCCCGAATGAATCGGGGCGGTACGATTGACTATGTTGGACGCCAGGCAGGTACAACCTTGGTTAAGCTACGGGGATATCGCCTTGACCTCCAGGACATCGAGCAAAATATCCTGGCGGAAGCTCGTACTAGCGAACCCAAGGATGTAGCAGCCGTGTGCGTTTTAGCAATGTCTCCAGGAACCGACACACACGAACATTCTCTGGCCGACCAACGGCAGTTGATCGCCTTCCTAGTGCTGCGGGACTCCTGGCATGCCAATCCAGATGCAGTCGTGAGTAAGTTGCACCACGGTCTGAGCAAGAGGCTCTCAAACTACATGGTTCCTAGCGCTTATCACATCCTCTCTCAACTGCCACAAACCATTGGGGGCAAGACCGACCGACAAAGGTTGCTCAAAACGCCGTTGAACCTCATATATCCGAAACGGCATATTACCATTAACACCAAGACTGAGCCAGACAATGAACTTAACGCAATGTCGATTTATGAGGGGGTACACGCGCTTTTCCGCTCTACCCTGAAGCTACAGCCCAAGGAGAGTGTGGAAGAACACACAAGCTTCTTTGAGCTTGGAGGCCATAGTGTGCTTCTTCTCGGCGTCCAATCTGCCATTAGTCGCAAGTTCAAGGCAAAGGTTCCCCTGCGGGATATCCTTGACCAACCTACCCCCATTGGAATTACGGAGCTCGTATGTTCAACATTGAGAATTCCCATGGATTTCCACAGCCAGAACGCCTCATCGACAGGGACGTTGACACCTCTTACCCCTAGCGATGCTTCTGAGGGTTCCTTTGTCATCACCGACGGAAATACAACCCCAGGTGGTTATACCCCGGTCGTGGAGAAGATCGACATTGCTGAGAAGCTGAAGCAAGGTCTTTCCAGCCAAAAGCAAGCTCTCTCCGACCAGAAACATACTTACCCAATCGACTGGGAAGAGGAGACATTGCTCCCTGTGGAGGACCGTTACCATATCCCCGCGGGAGGCGAATACCCTGCTCAGGACAAGGGGGCCGATATCTTCATTACGGGCGCTGACACCTTCGTCGGCATCCATTTCCTCGCCCAGGTCTTGTCTCATTCCAATGCGACAGCCCACATCATCGGCACCTCAAGCCGGATTAGCCACGCGAGCGTGATTAATCAATTCCGAAAGTACGATCTTCTCCAGTTTGTTTCCACTGGCGCAGTGTGGTCTCGCGTCCGCTGCTACCATGGCGACATGACCCGCCCGCACTTCGGTCTCACCGATTCCGAATTCCAGCGGCTGGGAGCCCGCGTGCAGACCATCTACAACTTGGGTGCATATGTCTCTCTCATCCAGACATACTCCAGCCTCAAGTCCGTGAATACCCGCGCCATCCTGGATATCATCGAACTGGCAGCCTGCGGCCCTCATGTGTCTGAGATCCACCACCTCTCGACCTTCAGCGTGCCGCATCTACAGACTTGGACGAAGTCTCTGCATCTGGAGGACAACTTTTCCACCGCTGAAGAGCCGCCCCTCGACTACCGTCCCTCCACGTCTGATGACAACGGCTACATCAAAGCTCGCTGGGCGGCGGAAATGCTCTTGACCAACGCCTCTGATCGCGGCTTCCCAGTCCAGATTTACCGTTCCTCCATGCCAACCGCAAGCACACTCACTCAGATTAGCCAGGGGGACAGCGGGGTCATTGAGCGCATTGTTACCCTCATGCTGAGCACGGGATATGTACCCAAGCCCCAGTCCGGGGAGTTGGACATGGCGGTTGATCTAGTCCCCGTGGACATCGTAGCCTCGTGGCTTCATGCCCTATCGATCGGGGCACCGAGCGAAGGCAGGTTGGGTGTCTGGCACCTGACAAACCCACACCCGCTGCCGTTCAAAGAGCTCGCAAATGTCATTCCATCCATGGTAGGCGGCCCGGGGCACAGTGAGCTGCTTGGCACAGACATGTGGATCGACAAGGTCGGGAAGTGCTGTGGTGACTCGGAGAGAGATCGATTGATTTGGGATGCGACCACTGGGTTGCTGAAAGAGGGACATGTCATGTTCCAGTTGGATGCGGAGAGGACACATGCTACGTTGAAGACGATCAATGGGCTTCCCCATTGTCCTCCTGTGGATGCTGAATACTTGGGCCGACTGATGAAGTAGTGGGATTAGAGGGGTTGTTAGATTCTAGATCAAATTGTACTTAATGTGTTAGAATCATAGAATATATGAACTTGGCCTGAGCACACTGGAAGCGAGCTAAGTAGATTAAATTTTCATAAGTAGATCATCTGTTCAGTCACTTAGGTAGCATTATTACTTTTAGACGGAGCGATCAAAAAAGTTAAAAGTCTTTCAGTCGCAATACTACCCACTCGATCTAAAATTTTTGCTCTTAAGCCTCGTACGTACTTTCAAGCGTGGAACATGCTGTAAGAGGGATGTTAATAGGCCTGCGGTTATAGCACACAACGTGCGGGGATAATGTGGGGTTATTTCTTGAGGTACTAAATTATGCCAACACACTCCCTGTTAGGGTTATTATGATGACGCTTCTATGTATCCACAGAAACAACGAGTGTACGCATAAAGACCTTTCTTGACCGGCTGATTTATATCAAGGTTCAAGGTCCAGAAAGCCAATTGAGATTTTTGTGTACTTTTATCTCCCCATCGTTCCTTTCTTCCTCCGGGGCAGGCTCTAGGATTAATGGGCACACAGACAAAAGCCAAGAACGCCGGTCGCCTATAATTGGATCTTCTAGTAATACGGACATGCTTAGGTTACCCAGATGTCATCATCGCGTTCCATTCTGTGGGGTAACATCCTCGCCTATCGTGAAGGTGGCTGGAGAATATCCGATATTTGACCGAGACTCTCATGCCCGGCAAATGGGAAGGGTCTCGCAGGATTACCCTCGTGCTACCCCAGACCCCATAATGTGGTTGATTCTCACCCGATCAAGTCTCGAGCCCGTATAAGCTTCGGCCCAGGTTCAATCTCCGATCATCCCGAGTTGGTTGACTGTCATGCAGTTGATGTGAGCAGTCATACCAATAATGCGCCACGGGTGTTCCGTATTGGGCCAACGTTCAAATGCAACCGATTCATTTGGCGCAAGGCAGTAGTCCTAATCTATTGTTATAAATATTCGCCCTTCTCCTCAACTTCAGTTTTGGATTTTTACTACTTCACTTCATCCGCCCAACGCTAGCCCAACCCGAAGTCCAATGTTGGGCTCTCTCCTACTTCTCGCCCCCCTTGCTGGGGCGGCCGTGATTGGATCTCGAGCGGATACGCAACCATGCCCTGGATATAAGGCATCCAATATCCAGCAAAATGATCGGTCTTTGACGGCCGACCTGACCCTCGCCGGCCAGCCGTGCAACACCTATGGCACGGACCTGCAGAACCTCAGGCTCCTGGTCGAGTACCAAACTGGTAGGGTCGTCACTTTCCCTGTCCCGTAGTATCGAACACTAATCACGAACAAAGATGAGCGTCTTCATGTTATGATCCATGACGCCGAGGAATGTGTCTATCAAGTGCCTGAGAAGGTCCTCCCTCGTGTTGACGGTGGCGATGGCTCCCGCAAAGATTCTCAACTCAAGTTCGAGTATAAGGAGGAGCCCTTCTCTTTTGCTGTTAAACGAGACGGCGAAGTACTATTTGACAGCTCTGCATCGAATCTCATCTTTCAGTCACAATACCTGAAGCTTCGTACTTGGCTTCCCGAGAATCCAAATCTGTATGGTCTCGGCGAGCATTCAGACTCTTTGCGCCTTTCCACAACCAACTACACACGTACCTTCTGGAACCGTGATTCCTATGGCATCCCCGAAAACAGTAATCTCTACGGCACCCATCCGGTATATTACGATCATCGTGGCGAATCCGGGACTCACGGTGTATTCTTGCTGAACTCTAACGGCATGGACGTTTTTATCGACAAGACAAAGGACGGCAAGCAATACCTGGAGTACAACTCTTTAGGAGGTATTTTTGACTTCTATTTCTTTACTGGCTCGAACCCCAAGGAGGCCAGCATTGAATATTCTAAAATCGTTGGTCTTCCTGCTATGCAGAGTTACTGGACTTTTGGAGTATGTGATGCCCTGCTGACGCATCCTTTTGTCTCACTGTGGATTTCTAACTCACATTCATTAGCTTCATCAATGCAGATATGGCTACCGTGATGTCTATCAAGTTGCCGAGGTGGTCTATAACTATAGTAAGGCTGGTATCCCGCTAGAGACGATGTGGACAGACATCGATTATATGGACCGAAGGAGAGTTTTCTCCCTCGACCCAGAACGCTTCCCACTTGAAAAGATGCGCGAACTCGTAGGTTACCTCCACGACCACGATCAACATTACATTGTTATGGTTGACCCTGCTGTGAGCGTGAGTGGTAAGTAGCGTCAGTCTTTCTAACGCAAGCGGAATTTCGCCGACTCATTTCTTTCTAGACAACGGGGCGTTCAACAGGGCTTCAGAGAAGGGTGTCTTTCTCAAGACCCAGAATGGCAGTATATATGAAGGTATGGAATCATCACCGAGTACGAAACTCGGGAAGGAAAACATACTGAGACAAGATCAGGAGCTGTGTGGCCTGGTGTGACCGCTTATCCGGATTGGTTTCACCCTGACATTCAAGACTATTGGAATTCTGAATTCGATATTTTCTTCGACGCTGATACCGGTGTCGACATTGACGGCCTGTGGATCGACATGAACGAAGCTTCCAATTTCTGCCCGTATCCCTGTACTGATCCAGAGAAGTACTCATCTGAGAATAATCTTCCACCTGCGGCGCCACCTGTCCGGTCAAGCAACCCTCGTCCGTTACCCGGCTTCCCTACGGACTTTCAGCCTTCCTCTGCAAGTCAATCTCGCAAGAGGATATTCAAGGCGAAGCTTGGCCTTGAAGGGCGCGAACTGATCGACCCGCCATACAAGATCCGAAATGATGCCGGGTCTCTAAGTAATAAGACGATCAACACGAATATCATCCACGCCGGCGAAGGGTATGCGGAGTATGATACACATAACTTATATGGAACAAGTGAGTATAGGGAACACGTCGAGACACTCCATCTATGCTAACGTATCTTAGTGATGAGCTCCAGTTCCCGTAAAGCTATGCAGCATCGTCGCCCTGGTGTGAGACCTCTGGTTATTACCCGCAGCACCTACGCGGGTGCAGGACGAGATGTTGGGCACTGGTATGTCCGATACACCAAAGATGAGAGTTACAACTAATACCCAACAGGCTCGGTGACAATGCCAGCAAGTGGGCCCACTACCGGGTTTCCATCGCTCGAGCGCTTGCTTTTGCATCGATGTTCCAGGTCCCCATGGTTGGATCTGATGTCTGTGGGTTCGGCGGTAACACGACCGAAGAGCTGTGCGCCCGATGGGCTTCTCTTGGGGCTTTCTTTACCTTTTACCGCAACCACAACGAGCTCGGAAGCATTGGTCAAGAATTCTACGTCTGGCCCACCGTAGCGAAGTCCGCTCGCAAGGCGATTGAAATCAGATACCAGCTTCTCGACTACATATACACTTTGTTCTACAAGCAGACTCAGACCGGCGAGCCATTCTTGCAGCCGATGTTCTACTTGTACCCTGAGGACGAGAACACCTTCTCCAATGACTTGCAGTTCTTCTATGGAGACGCTATTCTCGTCAGCCCGGTCCAGGACAAAGGCCTTACCTCGGTCGATGCGTACTTCCCTGATGACATCTTCTACGACTGGTACACAGGTGCGCCTGTGCGCGGCCACGGCGCCAACATTACTCTTCGCAATATCGACATCACTCACATTCCCCTGCACGTCCGCGGAGGCAGTATCATTCCTATCCGGTCATCAAGCGCCATGACCACGAAAGAACTTCGCGAGAAGGGCTTCCAGCTTATCATCGCTCCGGGACTGGATGGTACCGCTTCGGGCAGTCTGTACTTGGACGATGGAGACTCGTTGGAGCAGAAAGCCACCCTGGAAGTTGAGTTCGAGTACCGCAAGGGCGTGCTTCATGTTGACGGGAAGTTTGAGCTTCACGCCAATGTGCTGGAGTCCGTCACTCTTCTGGGACAGGACATGCGAGGCTCACGGGCTCGTTCCGAGGCTCGTTCTAAGAAGACGATTCAGACAAACTTGGAGCTCTCAAAGCCGACAGAGATCAAATTGGAGTAGATGGGTGACACGTTGGGTTAGTATGGAGGTAACCACTTTTGACCGTCAAGTTTCCACTTTTACGTCCGCAATCATATTTTTATCGTATCTTGAATCCTTCTCAGACACACACACAAATAGATGTAGATCAAGGGGATAAAGGGATGAGTATCACCTTGAGGACGTGTCCATACTCCCCTCAAGGCCACATCAACCACAAGCGTCCACTCACTCTACGACTACTCGAACCATCCATAAAGTAGCGTAAATCAACACATTCACGCGTAGCATAAAGCTCACCATGTCACACCCATTATCCCGCGATCCACTGCCCCAAAACTAACATCAACCAGCACCCCCTCCACCCGCCACATTCCACGCATCGACGCATCGACGCAAGGGGCCAAAAACAAGGACCCCATGCAACACGTACACCTACCTGTCGTCAATAAAAACACCTTAAATCCTCATAACAATCCTCACTCCATTCCCACAATCCCAAACCACAATCACACCAACGACAAAACCAACAAAATCTACCCCAAAATGTACCTCCCACGCCTCTTTCTTGTCATCTCCGCAGGCTTCTCCCTCGCCTCCGCCAAACATTACTGGTGCATCATGGCGCAAGACGGCTCAAGGATGATCCAGCAGCCGTATTGCTGCGAAGGATTCCAAAATGCGCAGCATAACGATCTGACGAAGATTGGGCTTGGTTGTAAGTTCAGATCCTTCCTGACTTTTCCCTCTCCTTTGCATATGTGATTATATATACTATACTGGCAAGTTAGCTGACGAGGGTATTGTTGTTCAGGCAAGCAGCAAACGGGTGAGGCGGTTGAGCGTTGTCCGAATGGGTTCACGCCTAAGTGTTGTTATGATGGGGTAAGTTGTTTTTGTTCTTTGGTTATTGAGATAATGGCTGGCTGGGTGCTAATGGAGATGTAGGGTGTCGGACCTCTTTGTACAGCCGAGGCTATTGTTCGGGATGATTAGAGCTTGGATGGGTTGACTGCTGTTGGTGTATATATACACCTGGGAAGGATGATGAAACTGGATGGTCTGACAAGATGGTTTGGAATTAAGGGGAGGTCGGTCAGATATGGTTGTATAACATAACATGGTAGAAAAGAATGATACAGATAATTAGAAGTCCGGTTCGTGTACGGGCTATATCCTATCTTACTGTAGTCCCAAGACACAAAATCCCTAAAAGCATCACCATCCCAAATCTGAAGATTGGAAACCTCCCTACAAAACCCAAAGCAAATAAACCCTAATGCAACCGCCTCAAATGTATACCCCGCATTAAGTCTTGGAAGCAAGTCATATGCTTAAACTATTTAGAAGTACATTTTCCTGCTTATTTCCCTGCAGCAAGGCGACAATCTTCCCTACTATGTCTATCCAGTGTTGCCTGCTATATTAGCCCCAAGCGAGCCCTAAACCCTGATGCATGACATATTCGTGATGCCTCAACAGAAGATAAAGGACTGTGACACGCAGAAAAGCAGCCGCCTCATTTGCCACATTTTCGACCAACTTATAAAGAGTATTCAAGAGTACTCTTATATTACTACATGTCTCACGCTTTAGCAGACCATGGCTGGCTTCTTCAAGAACCTCTTCGGTGGCTGGAATACCAGGCCAGCACGCCCAGAAATTTATCTCAGAATCATTCCATCATCGGATATCCCTTACAAACATGACACCGAAAAACGCTCTACAGTTACCCTAGAAGTGACACACCTGGGTGACAAACCACTTCCTATTCTTATTGTTCGAACTATCCTCTCACGCGGGGGCAGCCCCTTCTTTCAAGGTGTATTGAATTTAGTCAATACCGAGACCAGCATGCCTGCTAAACAGACAAAAAGTCTTCATAAACTATGGCTGGAACCAAAGTGATGTTCCAATCAGCCAAGGCCTCCGATAGATTTGCGACCCTAATACCCGGTACTCCGTTTCAAATAATCCATGATATCAAATCCACTCCTAAAATTTCGGGCTCGATCTAGGAACAACCGTCACACGAGCTATCCGAGGAGGATGCGTCAAGAGTTATTGACGCTGCATTTACACAAACACACAAGACCTGCATGTGGGACCTACATATCGTGTGGAGCTAGGGACCAGATGAACACGATTGATTGGTATAGGTTTGGGACCAAAGAGGTCTTGGGTGGAGTAGGGGGCATAAGGCAGGATGAACGTGTTGGCGATGCTGAGATGGAACAGATTCCTTCCTTTGTTGCTACAGAATAAGGCTATTTTCCGCGTTGGAGGGTAGGACTACGCTACGCTTTGACCCCCGTATTACTGTTGACACTGGTCAACTTCAGGTGGGGGATATGCATGATGGGATATGAACTTAGTCTGTATGTGATTTTTCTGAATCACGCGGAACAACAACCCTGATATCGCCTCGAACACCATATGCCAGATTGAATCACGTAGTCTTTTTGCTTCGGTAATAAATACTTAATAATAAAACAACTACATTGTAGCCTGAGTAGGTATCCCACCAATTGATTTCCTTATCCTAGACCACGTGGAGGAGTGACGGATTGAGCTCCAGCCAAGTGTCATGAAATCAGGAAAGAAGATCTTCTAAAATGGGAACTACTGGGCTAACCATACATAAAGAAAAACCCTCGAGCTGAAGATAAGCCCAGACAAGAGTACTACATAACAAGCCAAGCCTGGCTGAAACCCTAGTGTGCTATTACTTAAAAACCATCCGATCCAGGCTTTTCGGCCATCTTCCTACCCATACTCCGTGATCAGATTGGAATGCCGCAGGCATGCTCAGATATACCTAATTAGCAAGAAGTAAGGCAAGGGCAAGGCCAAGTATTCTCGGATAAAGTCATCCCTACCAATATGTATGCACTCGAGGGGGGGGGGTGTTAACTCCGTGTAGATTTAGTGTGAATCGTAGTCTGTCTCCACACCTCTGCAGCCACTATTGAACCACATCGGAACCTGTCCGAGACTTCGTCAACGCCATTTACATTTTGAAATTGTGAAATTTGTCCGGATTTATCTCTTGATAGCGTAAGAAATTAGTTTAATTTGGTTGGTAGTAGTCGTAATTCGTCAATATAATGCAATTTCCCTTGGAGCCAAGCACCATCAGTCCATCGTTTGCACATCCAACAGCTCCTCGGCATTCCGACGAAACACCCGCTCGGCCAGCTTGGAATCTTTCCCGCAGATCCGTAAACATAATTCCGTAAACGGGGCGATATCGGTTCCCCAAAACCGAGTATGTGGCCAGTCCGTCGCGAAGAGCACGCGGTCGGGGGCCTCTCGAAGAACTTCTCGGGCCATTGCCTCAATATCACGCATTTCGTGGTCCTTACTAAGCCGGTATGGTGCGGAGATTTTCACATACGTGTCTCCCGCTCGGAGGAGAGATACCAAGGATGAGAAGCCGGGAAGCGAATAGGGGTCGAATGGCCCTCCGTGCGTCCAGTCCGTCGAGAGTAGGTCCGGGCCGCCAAAGTGGTCGATGCAGAGACTCACTCCAAGCTGGGGCACGATTGGCTCGAGAAGTGGGATCATATCGAGGGGTACGTAGACTTGAATAGCCCAACCGAAGGGACGGACAACCTCCGCATGTTGTAATAAGGTCTGCGCCAACTCATCCTGACTCATCACTTTCCCTACTGACCTGAGGTTCACTCGCACCCCGCGCACGCCTAATGAATGCCATTCGGAGAGTGTTTGGGTATCTATATTAGTGGGATCAATCACCACCACCCCTCGCCCGCGAGAGGGACCGACCCTTTGCAATGCTTCTAGGAGACAGGAGTTATCGTATCCGTATATGGACGGTTGAACCAGGACAATGTTCTCGATCCCTAGTGAAGACTCAAACGCTAGAGCCTCGTCGATAGTATGTGTCGAGGGTTGATAGACTGCACTTGCATCCACTGGAAACCGATGTGGCTCCACAACATGCATATGTGTATCCCACGCCTTTGGAGGAAGCCTTTTCCTTAGCGGGAGGGTGTGAACTGGTTTCTGTATATCCCTGTTGAAGGCCAACAAATCCCCTTTTTGGAAAGTGGTAAAGGAGGCCTGAGGGCCACGGAACTCAGATCGGGGCTGGACAGACGTAAGCATGTTGGACAAAGGAGGCCGGAGGACTATCAGGAGGTTGAAGAGAGTTCGTGCAACAATGATGCAAGTATCACCGCTCGTATATAAGACAACGCGGTAAATGCAGTCGGGACTTAACTCACAAAGATATTTGGAGGCGATCTCCCGACTGTTCTTTTGGATAAACACGTTCGTAGAAAGATCATACTTAGTTCGCAGCCCGCCAAGTTATAATATAACAGGTTTACAACAACGCAGATTTAGTCTCGCGAACTTCCCGTTTGCTTTACCGGAAGCAAGGCAGAGGGACAAAAAAATTTAGAAAAAATAAAAAAAATAAAAAAAAAAAAACCTATCAATCAGTGACCCACAGGGAGGTGTGGCTATCGACAGTCTTTGAAGCCTCAAGGCAGGCATGCTAGGACCGGAGGTTGTCCGCGAGGAGTTCAACAGGCATCAAATATACTAACTACACTCTGACGGAGTTCTCGGATTTTCCGATCTCACAGGCTGACATAAATTGGCGAAGGAACCAATCCTAACACCAAGTTATATGCGAGGTGTCACCGCTGATAACCGTAGGGAGGAATAATCATCCTTTCCCATTCATGGCGTATGCTCATTCTACTTGCTCGCAGCAAGGGTCTTCTTCCACAGACAAAAGAGAGCCAAGACCAGTAAAAAGTGGATTACGATGGGCGGACACAACCGACACGCCCGACTGATTGAACCGTGCGAGGTGGAATCCACACGTTCTTTTCAAAGCCGCAAATGCCGCATTCCGACAGTGACTGAATACTCTAGCTAGAGCTTTTTGTGCAGGCTATCAGTAGGCTAGAATCAATAAATTTCCATGAAGCTGAAAAAAGGGATCTTCAATCTTTGGTCCAAGTGAGGAGAAATGGTCGAAATTCGAGAGAAAATGCAACGCGACGGAAGTTGACCGAAGGCGGAGGTCACGCCCCCGTCAAAGCCCTGGCTTTTAAAACTCTTCGCCGTCCTGTTTGTCTCCATTGCGCCGAAAGGTCCTCTTCCCGTCTCCAGTTCGGAGAGTACCCGTTGTCGTTTATAATTCCTTACGGCAACAAATCTCGTCCGACTTCCCCGGATTTTCTTTTTCTATTTTGGTAGCGTACAAACAAATCACATTCCTTTCTGTTACCTTTGTCTATCACCGTCCAATCGCCGTGATGGTTGACTGGTCACGGTGGACGACCCACCCTTATTATGCGCTTGTTATCTTCATTGTTGCATGTGGGAGTATCCCGAAAGGTGAGATCCCGGCTCTACTACTATTCTATATACATTGTATACTGACTGGCGGCTTTGTGTAGGTTATGATGAAGGTGGCTTCAGCGCTAGTGTGAAATTGGAATCATTCAAAGAGGATTATAACCTCATCTCCTCCCATTGGACCCACGATAAGACCGGTCTCGCCAACCGCAGTGCTAATATCAGTTCTTTCAATGTCCTAGGCGCGGCCTTTGGCGCGCTCTTCGCCTTGGACCTCAACGACCGCATCGGCAGAGTCAACTCGTGGCGCCTGGCATGTGTGGTATGGGCATCGGGTCTGTTCATCCAGGTCTTCTCATCGGGAATCTATGGCTTGTTACTGTTTGCGAGGATCTGGAGCGGGCTGGGGGCCGGAGGGCTAACGGTGACTACACCGTTATATTTGTCTGAAATCGGTATGTGGCGCCACGTTTTACATAGAATAAACCAGAACCCCTGCAAGAGCTTGCATGCTAACTACCGCCATATTCTTAGCTCCCGCAAGAACTAGAGGCCTTGTGGTTAGTTGCTACATGGTTATATTACTAGCTGTCTTGGCCATGGGTAAGCCTAATAGCCTCCGATCTAATCTATACAGATTCAATCCTAATGTAAAAAAAAATAAATAATACAGGCTTCTTCATCAACTACGGCGCAAACCTCCACATGGCGCCAACCCGCACGCAATACCGCCTCGTTCAATCCATCCCCCTCATCCCCGTCGGCCTAGCCCTAATAGCCTCATACATCGTCCCCGAAACCCCGCGCTACCTCGTCTCCAAACAACAACCCGACGAAGCGCGCGCCGTCCTCGCGCGCCTCCGCAACCTCCCCCAAGACGACCCCAACCTGGAAGCCGAATTCGCCTTGATCACCTCCCAGGTGCGCGCCAAATCCAGCACGCTCGCCTCCATCTCGCACTGGACAGCCTTCAAAGAAACCCAAACAAACCCCAACTACCGCCAACGCTTCTGGCTCCTAATGGCCATGCAAACCATCGCCCAATGGACCGGCGGAAACGGCATAACCTACTACATCTCCACCATCTTCGAATACGCCGGCGTGACCGGCTCCTCTACATCCCTAATTTCCTCCGGCGCCTACGGCATCGTCAAACTAGTCTTCACGATGGCCTTCACCTGGGGGCTAATCGACCTTTTCGGTCGCCGCCGCTGCGCCCTCGCTGGCCTCTCCCTCCAGCTCGCAGCGCATATCTACATGGGCGCTTACATGGGTCTCCAGCCGGGGTCTTCGGGTAACAAGAACGCAAGCGATGCGGCCATCGCCTCCGTCTTCATTTACGCGGTCGGCTGGTCCATCGGTCTCTGTACTATCCCGTACCTGTACGGAACGGAGATCTTCCCGACACGAATCCGAAACGTTAGTTATGCGGTTAGTATGTCGTTGCATTGGTTTTTTCAGTTTGCGGTGGTGCGGGTTACGCCGAATATGTTTGCTTCGTTGGATGTGTGGGGCGCGTATGTTTTTTGGGCGATTATTTGTACCCTTGGTATAATTATATTGGGTGTTTGGATGCCGGAGACGAAGGGCGTGCCGATTGAGAGGATGGGGGATCTGTTTGAGACGCCATGGTATTTGCGGTGGAAGGCGAAGCCGAGGAGTGTAGATGAGGTTGGAGAGCCGACTTTGCAGTCGAGTGGTGATGTTAAGCAGGCGAAGCATAATGACGTGTCGCTTTGAGGGGAGGTGAGAGAGCCTGGTTGTTGTGGTTCGTTTCTTTTGGATACCCTTTTGATACATCGTATATGTACGAGACCTTTAATTATCTCTTCTTATAGATAGATTTCTTTTCTTTGTCGATGTTGGAAGGATTTTTGTGAACATGTTCTAAATACAGCATATACATATATACAAATTTTTGTGTACTATTATTTATTGGTGGCTTTTGTTTTATACCCGTTCTATCTGATTGGCTTTCAACTAAAAGTTAAAGGTTACCGTCATACCACTGACACTCTCGTTTTGTCTATTACCCACAACAACATTAGGTAAATACGTGTACATCACAGATACTTCACAGGTTGATCAACCCGGAATGGCTCCATTCGCTTATAGCCCCTCTACACGGTAGATACTCAAAAGCCCCATGTTTCCAGCCGCTGGTCCAGAGCTACCCCATCCGAGGCTCAAATGTCGGGGTCATATTAGTCGTTATAGGCTCTGCGTACGAAAAAGCTTCAAACACCTCGGGCGTGATCTCGTACGATCCCGGGTTGTCCAGCGTCATCACGGCGTTGGGCATTCCTCCCAGGAGATGGGTACTCGCCATCGGAGGAATGCCCGTCTGCGAAAGCTCAAAATCGCCGACAGGCTGCGGGAAGGTATAGCCTGGGAGGAAAGAGGCAGCGTTTATGCCTGACGGAGGGACGGAGCCGGCCATGGATGAAGCGTTGGGGGGCGGTTGATGAGACGGGGAAACGTGACGGGAGGTATCGCTAAATTTCAGAGAGTGCTGAGATGGCGGTTGCGCTTGTTGGTGGTGCAACGGCCGGGGGTGGGATTGCGAGGGGGAGTGACTATGACGGGACGAGGGTTGTGAATGGGGTTGAGACGGAGGTTGAGATTGAGATTGTTCAGGTTGCATGGGTGGCATCACGATGTGGATATCGATCTGCAGTTTTTGGAGTTCTTGGTATATAAGACTGAGTGCAGTGGAGATCACTAGAATCATGATTTAGTCCGATGTCGTACGTTTACGCATACAGAGAAACATACCGGGATTGGAGACCTTCACCCGCTCTAGAGCGAAGATGCAGAACTTTAATTTATCCAGCGTCCCCGGGGCGGCGTATTTCAAGGCTTGTATCTCGAGTAGGAATATAGACGCGGCAGTATACACGCCGTAGGCGAGGGAGAGGACAACATGGCTATCGCCGAACGTGCGACGGTATAGATCGAACAGAGATAGGATTGCCGTGGCAGATGTCATGCACTGAACCAGATGGCTCTTGTCATACGACTCTCGGTTTGTCTTGGAGCAGAGGATCGGACGGTGGAGGAGGATGTTGATTGTGTGGTATAATGAACTATAGCGAAGGAGCAGTTAGTGTATGCAAAATAGGATGACGTATGTGACGGGAAGAGCATACTTCAAGAGGACAATGTGGCTCGGCGGGGAGTACGGGGGAAGGTTAGTCGGCACCAATTTCAGATAATCGGGCAACTCGTCCCACCACTCGGCGAGATTCCTAGCTTGCTCGCTGACACAGTTGTAGAACTCTGCCTCTGACACTTGTCGTATCGGGTCGTAGATGTGAATTAAGATTTGGTTAAGCACCTCCGCCAATCCGCACATTCGCATGAAACACGATGTGGAGTGAGCCTGGGTTGGGGGGTAATGAGCACCATCCGGGAAGACGACGCCATGCGGCGTCCAAATTTCGATCTCCGAAGTGTCGTCTAATATCGTCCTGGGCGGACTAACTCGAGAATGCTGCATCGTGGGCGATCGGCCAAAATACAGAGACACCAATTTATCCCAGAAGTAACAACTCCAGAAGAGGCGGTTCCGGATCTCGATATCTTCATCGCTCAAGTGAGCGGTGTCGGAGTACTTGCGGCTGTCGATGGATATGCCTAGGTCTTCCAGCATTCGGAAGGCCATGCCGCTATAGAGCCAAGCCTGCGACCGGTTCCCCCTGCCGCACTCTTGCGCGCTGAGAAGAAGCAATGTCTGGATGGTGGGAATGCCGAGTTGGCCAACTTTGAGCGAGTCGTACAGACCGGAAATAGCGCGATTGGAGAACTGTGCACCGCCATCAAACGACTCGAGAATATGGCCGATTCTTGGTTCGGACTTGCACCATCGGACTGAGTGGGAGAGAATCGCATTGAGAAGCGCGTCTGAATAGTATGGACCGTTTATCTTCATATCGCCTATTTGTCATTAGCACATATCCCCCCCACAACAGCAACGAGGCCACGAACGAGTGAACGCTGGTCGATAAACAAAGTTGAAGAGAGGCTGGATCCAACACCAGTGCGAGTCGAGCAGGTATTGGAACGGTTCCTGGTGTACGAAAAGGGGCTGTGTCAGAGTACTATTTCATGTAAAAGGAACTCAAAAATGGCTAGACCTACGGGCATAGTAGCCATCTGCTCGAATGCCCTCTCGCGCCACGCGTTGTTGATCAGCCGCTCCTTTCGAGCTTCGTACTGTACGGCCAGGCGCGATGTCGACGCTGCTTCATTGAGAGCGCCACTCGGAAGCTGAAACAGACTCGTCGGGCCATGAAAAGATATGCGCCCATCGTGCTCGACCTGCAGACCTTCGAAGTCCCTCGCAAGATCGGCGCTACTGCTTTCGTCTTCTTCCTTGATGCGCATTCGAAGACTAGGACTCATGCTACCTTCGCCGGTGGATGATGGGGGGCTCGCCTTCCGCACCTCTGCGGCAGACTGCTGTTGGCTCCGTAGTTTGGACAGGGCATCTTCTAGCTGTGCGACTCGAGTCTCTAACTGTTTGGTGTATGATAAAGTCGGAGCTCTAAAGTAACAAGGTTAATTTGGTAAAGAACGGTGACACGTGAATGATATCAAGGTTTGTTTGTGGAGATCAGATCCAACGGGAGTTGAGAAATTTGCGTCACTCACAAGCTATAGACGCACGTTTCTCCGCGCGCGGCACATCGTGAACAAGAGGGACTAGCACCGTTACATTTCACCTGGGGAAAGTAAGTCAGCAATGCCAAAATGCACGTAATAAAGACAAAGGAAATCCTTCGTCGCTTGTGATCTCGGAATTCATCCGAGAATCAAGCAGGGGAGGGGAAAACCCACCTTTCGCTTGCGGCACGCCTCACACGAGAAGGCGCTCTTCCGCGGCAGGCTGGCCTTAGCCGGCACATCGGCTGTGCCGGAAGAAGTTGGTTCGACCACCATGGAATTGCGACAGGAGCGGGATCCAAGTTGACGGTGGGAGACCGATTAAGATACACGACATCCGCCATAAGGTGAAATTGAGGCTCGAGAGGAGAGAAAGAGGGGGAGCGAGGGGAGCAAAGAGTGGGGGGAAATTGGGAAAGCGAATGAGATTCTCGTTCCCAAGGGGGCAATTTTCTCCAGGAGAAGGATTCTCGGGCGGAAAGTCTTGTCGTGGGGCTGGGTGGGCGAAAAAAAAAAAGGGAAAAAAAGGCTTTCTCTTTGGATCATCCCACGATGGGCTGATGGGATAGATTCCATGGAGTGAGACCAGGGAGAGAGTGCTGAGGGGACGGTGGACTGGAGCGAAGATTCCACGAAGGGTAACGAACCAGGTTGAGTCGTGTTGGTTGTGGCGAATTGATACCAAAAAAGGTACTTCTTCTATCCATGTTAAGCTCAAGGTCAGACGACAGGGCAATAAAAGTTGCTGATCTCAAGGTGGAGATGCTGGGGCTGACAAAAGCGGCCTTAGAGGCCAAGCTAACCGCTTCGGGGTTGGGTAATCAACCAATTTAATCAATCTATAACCATCTAGTTCTACGGAGTACTGGGGGTTCCTAACGATATCAATCATATTGTACATTTAGTGAACAGGTATACGGTCTAGATATTATACAAACTTCTGCTCCAATTGCACCAAGATCTCGTGCACCTCGTCAACCCTCAACGGTACCGCACGGGGGTTCTGAACGGCCTTCTCGCCCAGTCGACTCACCAGTACCTCCTGCAGCTTCTGTGCATTCCCATCCGGCTTGCTCTGCAATTGGCCGGTGATATCAGCGGTGACACGCGATTCAGCAACATCCTTCCGACCAACAATGAAGATAAAATTATACTTCATCTGTTTGGCCCTCTGGATTTTCTTCCCGAGCGTCTGGGGGCTATCGTCAACATCGATCAAGAAGGTCGAGTCAACGGAAGAGAGGGGCCGCGGCGTGCTGTTATTGTCCTGACCAGGCTCGAGCGCACGGAATCCAGATATCTTCGCCGCAGCTTCATGTGCCGTCTGCACAACCTTTTCATCTTGGTTAACCGTCAGGATAATTCCTTGCCGCGGAGACAGCCAGAATGGCCAGCGACCGGCATATTGTTCGATGAGTAGCGCCAGGAATCGCTCTATAGAACCGAAGTTCGCCCGGTGAACCATCACGGGAGTTGCCCTTCCCGGGGTTGCTGGATTGTAATCCTCCTCTCCCTCGGCCACCTGATACTCCAACCCAAAGCGCTGCGGCAGGTTCATGTCCAGCTGGATGGTAGAGAGCTGGTGGTATTTCCCGGCTTGATCCTGAAGTTGGATGTCAATCTTAGGGCCATAAAACGCACCGTCGCCCTCATTGATTGCCCATTCTCTCCCACTGCTGTCGAGAGCCCCGCGTAGCTGGGATTCGGCGCTGTCCCACAACTCCAAACTTCCGATAAAGTCCTTCTCCGGTCGCGTAGAAAGTACAAGTCGATACGGTCCTAGCCCGAATGTATTCATAACCATATCCACGAACCCAAGTGCGGACGCAATCTCGCTCTTGATCTGTTGCGGTCGGCAGAAAATGTGACCATCATCTTGGTGGAACCGCCGGACCCGAGTCAACCCGCTTAGTGAACCGGAAACCTCGTTGCGGTGAAGCGGGCTGAAATCGGCGTAGCGGATGGGGAGTTCGCGATAAGAATGGTTTTGCGACTTGAATAGCAAGCAATGGCCAGGACAGTTCATCGGTTTCAATCCGTACGATTCATCCTCTCCTGCCTCCCCGTCGGTGTCCCCTGTCGCACCTCGACCTCGTACTTCGTACATATCATCTTTATAGTTTTGCCAGTGTCCCGACAACTCCCATAAGGAACGTTTGTAAATAGTTGGGGTTAGGACTTCGCGGAAACCGTACTGGAGGTACTGCGTGCGGAGGAAGGAAACGAGTTTGTTGATGACATGAGTGCCATTGGGGAGAAAGAGAGGCGATCCAGGGCTGTAGATAGAGGTAGTGAAAAGGTCTTGCGCGGTTCCCAATGCGCGGTAGTCAGCGGATGGAGAAGAGGAGGGAGAAGCTGGTTGTTCTGGTTGCGGCTCGGAGCAGGAACAGAGACGAGTCGACGTGGACGACAGCCATTGCAAGCGCAGTGGTCGGAGATTGTAGCGTGTCGTGGGACATGATTTCCGTAGAAGCAAGGTCTGCCGTAGCAGAGGGTTTAATTGACGCATAGTTGCTGGGGGATAGATCTCATCATACCCTAGGATTTTTTTCGGGGCCGGTGAAACACGTCGCGATTGCCGATCGGCCCGATTTAAAATTAGTTTGTTCATAAAGCTCTCTCATTTTCAATCCCCACTTCGCTTCTTATCGTTCGTCAACAATCAATATACCAAAACCTTATCAAACAAAAACAGGGCGTCTTGATTCTTTGCCCTCGTCCAGAAGATATCGATGACCTTGGTTTACTTATTGTCAGACCTTTGATACGCTCTACGAGTGCAACTGGAGAGTACGAACTCTTCGTCCAGATTAACAACCCAAGCTTCATCCTTTTTCTATGCCTACGCACTCTACTCGTCAGGATAGTTCGATCCTGGGGGAGTCTTGGGTAGTAGCCTCACCTTCCTTGGATAAGGAAGAACGACCAAACAGAGGCCAGCCGCTCGAAAGCCCAGGTCAAAGCCCTCCACTGGACAAAGAAGACGATAACTATGGGTGCAACAGTGTAGCCGAATCAATGACCACATCGGCCTCCTCCATGTCAGGACCTGAGCTTATCATGCCCTCGATCTATGAAGCGCCTATTGCAGAGGGGTCCTGGGTTGCACCGGCCGTGCGATCCAAGTCGAAGTCAGCGCATTCTCTCAGGCGCAGACAGAAGACGTCGCGTGAGAGCACAGCGCGAAAAGAGTTGCATGATTTAGACATGTCCAGGAACGGTGCTGCTGCTTCTGAACAAGGGCAGGATTCTAGTCACATAGAAGAAAAGCTCGCCCGCCCAAAATTGGCGTCCAGCTCTAATCTGGTGCAACCGCTGATTCGAACCATAATAAACGTGCTGCTTGTCGTTGCCATTTCGCATTTGCTCATCATCCCCGAAGTAGTCCAACAGTATCAGACTCTCTGCACAATAGAAGCGGTTTCCACTCTGTATCCGGCCAGCTGTATCCCACCTTACCCCAAGCCTCAGCCCACCCGTCACCGTGCAACCCGCCTCGACACTGTCGTATCCTCACAGACCCGACTCGAATCCCTATTTAACACGACCCTGCAGGAGATAACCCCGCTTTCCAGCACGCTGAAACAAAGCGAATCAAAACTCCGAGACATCGAGACGGAGCTCCAGAGGGCACAGCCGGGCGCGAAACACGAGCTCGACCTCGAATTCAACGGCTGCTGGGAAGCCACCAGAGCCGCCACCAGGAAATTCGATTCCCTCAAAGTTGACATGCGGTCTGCGGTCGACAATTTAATTGCAACAGGCGGGGCAACGGCAGGTGACTCGGCGTCTGCCGCTCAGGACGCCCGGTTCTCGACGCAGATATCGTGGCGGGAACAGTATCTGGATCAGCTGACTGCCCGCATGCAAAGCAAAGCGGACTCTTTGTTGAGCGATCTTGCTACGCTGGACGACCACCTTGAATCTATTGGAAGCATCTTGGAGCGCGAAGTGAAGCAGTCCTCGACTTCTTCTAGTACATCCGACTCGGGCGCAGAGTCTCCTGGTAGTGGACTCCGGGCATTCATGGGCAAACTGCCACCATTTCTCCGTCAAACCAAGGAAGATAACAGCTTAATTCGTCCCGATCCAACCATAATGGAACTCTTCCAAGACGCTGCCAACCAGCATCGTCCGGTTGTGGATGCAGTGCGGCAACTGTCCTCCGGATTGCAGGCGTTGCAGAAGAGGACGCCCTGATGTGCCCAGCCCATGTGATGCTCTAGCATGAAGAAACGATACCCGATTGGGAGTTTGGGAGTTTTGCATATTGTTTGTTCGTTTGTTTGTTTCCCCATGATCTGACGGTTTGAAAGTAACTTACGCGACACGATCTGATGTTCATAGTTTCTTGAAGATGTAGTCAATGGCATAAAGACAGCTTTACATGAATTTCGAATGATATTCAATGATTCCGGCCAAGCTTGAAATATAAGCTGGATTCCGGATTGTTCTTCATAGTTTGTTATGTACCTTAAGGCTATCAATTAAAGATACAAGAATCAGCAGGTCATAAAAGGAACGTGGTCGCCCAAAAGCATCATAAATCCCGTCAATTACACACCATCCGCCATGGGTTCATTAGGTTAGTTTGCAAAGCACAAAAAAGAAAGAGAGGGGGGGAAAAAAAATAAAAAAAAAAAATCACAGCTGCAACATAGCGGTCATCAAGCCCAGGGCGGCCATCAGACCCATGGGAGATCCGACAGAGAGAGATGCAGCGCCGGTGTGGAGAGGAACGCTGGGGCTAGATTTCGTAGCCGTGCCCGACGAAGAGCCGGATCCAGCACCGGAAGAGGATCCAGCACCGGAGGAAGATCCAGCGCCAGAAGAAGGCTCAGGGGTACCGGATGACCCGGTGGGGGAGGCTCCCGCGCCGGAAGAACCGGTGCTCGAGCTGGAGTCACCAGTGGTGGTACCCGAGCCAGTGGTCGCGGAAGAAGAGCCAGTCGTGGTGCCGGTGGTAGCACCGGTTGTGGTGGTGACGAAGCCAGTCGGAGTGGTCTTGCTGGTGGTGCTGGAGGTGCTGGACTTGGTCGCAGACTCAGTTGCGGGCTCCGTGACGGGCTCGCTCGAGGATTCCACGGAAGACGAGGTGCTGCGAGGCTCCGGGGACGTGGCGCCAGAGGTCTTGATGCTCTGCCAGGAGCCGCTGTTGTCCGAGTAGGTGTAGGACTCGGCGGGGGTATAGTTCACGATGTTGACGGACTTGACATACATGTTGAAGGGGGCCTGATTGTAGTCGGTCTTGCCGCCCGCCCATTCGATGGTTCCCGGAGCGTTATCGGGGTCACCACCGGCCCAGATGCCGAGTCTCAGGCGCATCGGGGTCTGGGGATAACGGGAACCACCCTTGGCATCGTTGAAGTTCAGTGTACGCACGATATTGCCGTCAACGGCCCACGTGGTCTTATCCTTATTCCAGTCGATGGTGTAGGTGTGATAATCAGCCTGGGGAGAGGCCATGTTCACAAAAGTGGCACGGTCATAGGACGAAGTGTCGCCCTTACCAAAGTAATTGGTCTGAATTTGAGTCGTGTCACCACCCAGGGCTTCCTGTTCATTGCAAACCAAGTTAGATGCGTCGTTTTCCTTCCGCGTATGCATATCCACAACGCCAGCTGGACGCGTAGAGGGAGACTTACCCAGTCGATCTCATCGAGGGCGTCCGACTCGAGGACAATGCTGCTGACAATACCGGTTCCCGGCGCCGCCTTCATCACCACCTCGACCTTCCCGAACAGGAAGTATTCGCTGGTGTCAATGGTGGGCGCATCGCCCCGCTTGGCGAGAGTGAACTCCCCTCCCTGGCCACCGGTGGTGACCTTGCCGGCGGTCGTTGTCCAGCCGCCAAGAGCGCCATTACCAGTGGTGAAGTCTGAGTTGAGGTTCGAGCCCATACCTGGGTTGGGCTTGCAACCGGATTCTAGTGTTGCATGTCAGTGGAGGGAACGATGAACCAACTGACCGTGCAGATCAGGAGGGGCACGGGGGACATACTCTCCAGAGGGTTACATTGCGAGTATGTCTGCGCAGAGCATAGCGGAAGCAGGGCCGCCAGCGTTGCTGCGGCGTAGTTGAAATACATGATGGCTGAAAAGAGGTCAATTGGGACCAGGTCACACAGCTCTGCAGAAAGACGAGTGCGACACGCAATCGGGATCCTGAAACGAGGGAAGTAGAGAAAGAGAAAGAGATTGAGATTCGACGGGGCGAGCGTCTAAATAGGTTGAGATCGGGGGTAAGAAAGACGGCCCACCGAAGGCGACGATCTATCTATCTATCGGGGAAAAGAAGAATGACCCCGTCTTTAGGGCACGGCAAGATGACGAGCGCGTTGCTACGGAACGAGGCGGGGGTGGATTCTAGTTATATAAAGTAGTCGCAAAAGCTACCAAGTAAGGGCTCACTAGGGTTGCTAAATATCCCCTCAGGGGAGCAAAGAGTGGAATAGCCCCAAGCGCCTTCAACAATAGTTCGGCCGGGGGGAGCCACCGGATCCAGCATCATTGGAGGCGGGCGTTCCTCTGGATCGAGGGTGGGAAGTTTCTTTGGCGCTGGAGGTCTAAAGCTAGTCTGGTACTAGTAACGAAAGTTCAATAAAAAAAAAAAGAGTCACAAGTCATGGCCCTGGCGACCGAAAGTGGCCAGACAATGTGATTGAACGAAGGGAAACGGATAAGGGAACCACTTCAATTCGACCCAGCGGGGCCCGTGCAAAGGGCCGGAATTGATAGGGCGGTTTATCGACGTGGGACCTTCTTTCCCCACTGAACTTGCGGACTGAGCATGGCCACAACAACTGCAAGCGGGAAAGGTCAAAAAAGCTTATGCCCTTCCCTTTCCTTACATGGTCTTTGGCTGTGAGGGTCGACAAGTCTACCAGTAAGTCACGTCAAAGGGGAAAAAAAAAGAAAGAAAGAAAGTAAAACTCCCGTGTCTCACTCCCACTTTTTAGCCGATGCGGTGTTACATTCGCCTGGACCTCGTGTTGACATACATCATGTCTTATTCCCTTGTCTGGCGTTGACAGCTTGTTTCACTATCAATATCGAAAAACAGAAACTCAAATGGGTCCTGACCTGACAGGGCACAAATTGCCGCATACCAGGCCACCAAATTGTGCTCGGTAACTCGACGTTTTCGGAGATGGCTCTCGAACAAGGGCCAAGACACCTCATGGCGCCAAGGCAGAACCTGTTGCCACTGTATGGAGTGGTCGGTCCATCAGGCAGCAAATCAAGAGGGAAAATCTGGACGACGACGCCAGTTGATCTGCATTGATCGGGATTGCAGGGTCACTGGAAGTTGTCCCAGCCGGTAGAGCACCATTGTTGGTCAACGAGGAAGTCGGACGAGACCGATCGAGCCATGGCACGGGTACCTGCTTTCCCTGTGTCGTCACTCTGCCATCTTTTTTTCTCCGACGATCCAGATGCCTTTCCAGGTTTCTCCATTCCCCGGGCGCAGAAACCCCCCGGCGCCAAAGGGGAAAAAAAAAAAGAAAGAAAAAGAAAAAGAAAAGGGTTGGGAAATCCTCGGGCCCCAAGACTTTCTACCGACCGAGGCACAGACGAGAAAGACATGTCTCACCGAACAATTGTGTAATAATAATAGAAGTTCAATTGCTCGCATGGCATGAATCCATCGCAAGCCCACTGAATGCGCTACGGTTGAACTGGACCCACTGATAGCACGCGCGCACACACCGCTATGCACTGGAAAAGACCGAACCACTGATCAAGCAAGAGAACCACAAAAAAAGAAAAGAAAAGAAAAGAAAAGAAAAATGTTAAAGATAAAAATAAAAATAAAAATGAAAATAAAAATGAAAATAAACAAGACAAGGGAGGAGAGGGTGAAGGAAAGGGCCAGGATTATTCTGGGGGTGACTCCCTCTCAGCCACACAACTGAGACTAAGTAGGAGAGAAGGAGACAGTAGTTAGTTCTAGGTGTACAGTTACATGAATAATGATGTCGTATCGGGTCCCCAGCCATTCTGGAGGAAATAATATAGATTAATCTACATGCGATGCAATGCAACAAGGCAGGGGAAATGAAGATGGGGTATGACAAGGGAGTGCATGATAGAGGATACTCGACAGTCTGTACTAGTACTAGTATACTCTAGTACTATGTAGTGCTAGCAGTAGTGTAGGTCTACTACCGAGTAGTGCACTACCATGTACTACTACTGAAGGAACATGGACAACCTTGGCAGATGGGGAAAAGGTCATGCTCGCCCTAGGAATCGAACCTCCTTCCTTTTCAATGGTCAGGTGGTGTGATCATCGATCCCACGTGATCTCTGGCATTCTTGTCAGCCTTGTTGCCTGATGGCAGGCACCCCGGCTGACTAAGGGCCCCCCGCAACCCGCGTGACGGAAAGGAGATCGATGATTGATTGATTGTTGGGGATCTTGTTGGGCGATCATCTCATCCGCCGCCACGTTGAGTTGAGCGTCAGTTGATTTCATTCTCCGTCCCCCCTCCTTTTCTATCCCGCTTCTTCTCCCTCTTCTGCTAACCTTACTTTTGTACACACACACACACTTCTCTCTCTCTCTCGACCATCTCCCTCGATCTGTACCGCCTACAGTCTTAATCTACCTAGAATATGGTTCATAAATCTACCAAATCTCTCTCACGCTCCAGTACTTCTCGTTACGTGGCTGCAACTTCGTCATCCTCCTCCGATCCAGATATGGACCGGAAAGTCTACATTCCGCTCTGTTTCTGCCTGATCTCCTTCGCCGTCATGGTCTACGTGAACTGATTCGGAATCCGCAAGCGTATTTCTACAAAGACCTCGACGAAACTATACTTCTATATACCTAGACTAGCATCAGCCACATGGGCTCCCCCCTCTCTCACCGTCCCACCTTTTAAACGGCGGTCACCGCGACAACGCTTCGCACTTGCAGTACCAGCACCACCTCCGCTCAACCAAGTATCGATTGTATCACGCACATCAATCGAGCCGAGAACCGACTAAATACTACAACACCCCACCCCAGCCAAGCGTGTGAGGATATCCCAACCACCGATTTCTAGCTACCACGCGTCCACTGTGTTGCTGTGACGACGCGGATGAAAGAAACCCGTGCAATTGTTACTTCTCGACCAATCACCCTTTGCGTTATCGCCGTACTGAAATCCGACATGGCTGGTCCGTCGTCGGGTATTGCACCCATCTACCCCTCGCTTTGATCGAACTTGATCGTGCCCAAGGCAACAGGTCAAGCAACCCCTCAAAGGGTATCAGCATTCGTTAGGAACGCGCAGGGCAAATCGGGTTATATACATGCCTACATGCCTATATGTGTATGCAATGCAGTGGATGCAAACCACTTCTCTTAAATGCTTTTTCTTTTTCTTTGCCATTTTCCCTATCGTTACTGTTGTTATTGCTGGTTGAAATATCTTCGCCATCTACCACTATACCCCACAATTTAGTTACCACGGGCGATCGTTACATGCTCACACTTTCTTATGTATATTTTCTCTCAGTCTACTTTTTATCTTTTTGAACGTCAATGAACGTAGCTCTTCCCTATGTCCATCAAATAGCATATGGCACGAACGCCACGTACCCTACGGAACCACCAACCTGGTCACCATTGGCCTCATCCTTCGCCACACTCCCCATAAGATCTGACACGTCACATAGCCAAAGATTCAACCGGAATAGCGTATCAGATGCCCCAGACGTCGAAAAAAAAACATATGCACACCGCTCATGTACGACACAAAAAGTGGCCCGCATAGACTGTCTTATAGGGTAGTTATCCCTGAATATCACTTCTCCTTTGCGCCATGGAGGTGGCGTTGGGGTTGCGGGATTGACCCACGTATATTCAGTCTAGATCTTCACTGCCTCGCCAGATCAATTTAGACAGATAACAGCATGGTTTTCTATTGCGGCCCTTTTTCTGTAACGGGGGGCTATGCTGTTTGAGGTTTGTTTTGGGATTTAGAGATCTCGTAGATGTACGACTTGGTCCGCAGTAGCGAGGGAAATTTAATGTCTTAACAGCTATTGCTATATACTGAATGACGTCGGGATATTGGTCGGTTGCCCCTCGGTCTCGGCAATTGGAAAATCTCTCCTGTGTTTGAAGATTCATCCGATCATTGTCTCACGGGAGATTGACTCTTCAAAGAGTATGAGATAAGGTTGATATTACAAGAGGATGACGGTCAGCACTAAGAACGTAGCGCTATGTAGACGAATCCCGTCGGCTAAATGTAGTCCTTGTTTTTTGTTTTAGTTTCAAAATGAGACAGAGAGAAAGAGTTGAAAATTGCCCGAAAGAGTACATGAACATTAGAAAGACGCGAGTAAGGTCAAACAGCCGAAAGGAAATGCACACATATACCTGCATCAAGATAAAGAAGAGACCGGCGCAAGAGCAGATTCTTCGGGTCATCAACAACGTTATAGCAACTAGAGTTCACCGAAGCCATCAAAGCCACGCTTCTGATATCGCATTTTCATATCACCAGCTACTTTCTCCATATAAGTCGAGTCCCCTGCTGTGCAGAGCTCTCTCTGCGCTTACTAGTCTAAGGGCAAGCAAATACGTGGTGTAGGCGATAATTTTAATGCATCGGTTTGCGTGCGTCTAGTCTGAAAGGCTGCTATCCCAAGGAACACTGCTATTAGGCAGACTAATAAAGCTGGGAGAGAGATCTATGGCCAATTGACCTTTAGCTGTATCTCCAATTGCTGGGACTTGCCCGTCGCAGTTGCATTGCCTAGCAGACGCACCCCAGTTGTCATGCCAGAAGCAAGTTTCAAAAAAAGCCAACATACCCATATTCCATCATCGGCTTCTTGAGTTCATGCATGACTGGATCAAGACTCGTTCTGGTGTTTTCGGATAATAGACAATCGCTATACCCCTCTGTCGCTAGTTTAAATTGGAGCCACATAGACAAGTCTTTTGAGCTTTCACCAACACTAAAGTTGAGGCTTTGCAAGCCTGGGTCGAAAGGCACTTGAAGGTTTATATTTTGATAGACTGAATGCGAGTCATCAGGTCGTCGTACCGCAGTAAAACCATGCCACGAGTCAAGTAATTCTCCTTTTGGCCTATTGTTTTGAGCGCTAGCTTTGTATGTCTTGACGCACCAGTATAGTAGACAGTAACTGGCAATTCTGCGCGGCTCGATCCTAGGAGCTATATGAATAGCCGTGAGATTGGGCCGTACGCTTCCATCAATGAGTTCAGACTCCCCCCTGTTCATTAGATCGTCCGTAAGATTAAGGAACTTAGTTGCGACGTTGCCATTGGGCTCTTCATCGCTGATGTTCAGCGTTACGCCCTTGGGAAGCGAATGCTCACAATACGTAGTGTATAGACCACAAACGCCAATCTAGCATTCTGTAGGAATGATCGAAATATCAACATATGTGGAGCAGTCTGCCAAAGTTTAAAAGCATAAATCTCACATTCATCAGTCAGACACTTGGGTAAGATAGGTAACTGGTCTTCACTTACTTCCTCTTTAAAAACAGCGCATATATTGTGGCTATGATGGACCTCGGTGGTACAATGGTGCTTGTGGAGTTTCATCAACCATATGATTGAGCTCAAGCGATAGACGCAGGTTCAGCACTCGGAACAAGCTTGCACTCAACCTTCGCCATCTGCTGCACTAAGGGACCTGTCCCTATATCTGTTTGCCAGAGTAGCAGAAGGCTGGCTAATGGGCCTCTGCTGGCAAGGTCATACAAACTGATCACTAAAAGTAGGTGTTTGCACTTGTTGAGATAGATACATCTCGCCTGGTTGAGACAAGCAGCAATAGGTTGCAGCAGAAGGGCCGTGATGACTTGCACTAGCCACGATAACGCCGAACTGATTGCGATTCCCCATTTCCAATCTGGAAGCTTCTTGCCATTGTACATCCAAAGCAAGACCACAATTCCTATTAGGGCACATAGGCTACCACAGCATGGGGCTATCTCTAACACCCAATAGTCATGTAGCTTGCTCGGAATTGATTTTCGTGGTACTTTGGACGTCTCGTGAAGTGAGGGTGTGACTTTGGAATATCCGGGATTCTGCGTGCCCGCTGCCAAGGAATCTCCGGATATCGGCGTCCTCCCTAACGAGGGTGATGAAGGGAATTTGAGTGCAATGTGCGAGATTTGACTAGATTTCTCCATTCGCTCCTCATTTGGCAGAAGCGACTGGTTTTGGATAGCCATTTCAAGGTACAGGAGACGAGTGAATCTGGCGCGGGTCTTAGAAATGTATGAAGATCAGCCTGGTCTCGGCCTGCCTTTTAGTTTACGCAGCGTCATGTTGGGTACTAGGGCTTGCGTTACACTCGCTCATAGCCTCGCGCGACAAACCTCTCGTTGAGGGTTACATTTCGGGAGGGGCACTATACTAAAATGACCTGGTAAGGTCACAACTGGCGCTCGATTTTGAAACAGTACCAACTGGGATTATCGTGGCTGGACCAGAGTGATTGCGTATGTTGAACTATGTCAAATGAGTTGAGAGTATCACTAGGAGGGCAAAAAGCAGTCTCGAGAGTCGGTGCATTGTTGATTGAGAATTGGGAGGGAATGAATCCACCTACTTTACTTTCATGAAGCTTATATGTACATTTATATTAATGTTAGACTATAATTCCTTGCTACTGATTTTTATCTGTCTTTCCATTATTTAAGACCACAAGCAACTCGAGGTCTTTCTAGTGATGTAGCATAAGCCCTAGTGTAGAAGATTTGTTCGCGTTGTTTTTTCTCAATGCTAAAATTCGTATATCATTCCTCAGACAATCATGCACTAATCCCATGATGTGGCGTGTAGCTTTGACACTAATATTCCAGCATATGGTATGATGGGTGCTTGAGGAATGATGGTAATCGATCAAGGCTTGAAGAGACTTGGGCTGGGGCCGTTGGAGAATTGGGCCAAATCGTTGGAAAAATCATTCTATCTATGTATACATACTATCTATGGCTAAAGGAGTATAAACATTACGGCTCTGAGTCTATTTCAGAAGACAGCTGAGGTTTCCCCTATATCAGGTCCAACACCACCTGATTACCCACTTCTCGTGCCCATGAAAGAGAAGTGCTACCGCGAAAGCCGGTTTCCTTGATATTTATATAGTCCTCTAGAAGTAATCTATATGAAATACGGCAAGAGGGCTCATAACCTTTTGATGGGCGATAGCAGTTGATTGAACAGATGACCTATCAACTAAAGGCTGGCTATACCTAGCAGGCACTGTACCGAGTACACCTATGGTCGTTTCAGTCAAGAGTAATCTATGTGGAGATGATTGCGGAGCGAAGGGAGTATGAACACAAGCATGAAGAATGACAATTGGGTAAGGTCTCACAGCTCTAATTGTAGAATTATAGTATTGGAATGACTTTGCTTGACACTTAATCTGAGTGCCAGGAAGACTTGCTAGTGATTCGACCATGTCGATTGGTGAATATACACTTCAGGAAGTGGACTTTTTGAGAACGTGAACAGTAATTCTGCGAGATGAAGAGCGCCTGTTCCTGATAGACCTTGGCATATTGCAATCGGCCATTTTTAGACCACATTAACCGTACATGGCATGTTTGTCATACTTTACTCACTGAAGAATTAAATTATATATTATGCTCAACATGATGATGTTTTCATGGACAATGCCGAATTATCGGATCAAAATCGACGCGAATGATTGCCGTTGCATACTATTAGATATGTGTATTTCGGCATCGGACTAAAAGCCGAGTCTTACTCGTTGAGAGGAAATAGGTAAATACGATGGTTTTGGCGCAGGAAATATCATATATTATATTTTTAAAAACTGGGGTCCCCTAGAGCTACGGGGATGTCACTCTGGCTTTTGAGCCACGAAGCGAAGGCGAATGTAATTGACAGTAAAAGAACCATCATGCTGCTGTCTTCCAACAGCCTCGAGGACGTCAACAGCGTGTTTGACGGCTGCGTCGCGTGCCTCGGTCGTCGGGAGGAGTTGAAGAAAGGGCTCACCAAACAGACGAATCCTATACGCCATCAGTTATGAAGTCAATGATTTATTAGTGTCAGACCTACCATCCTTCAACACCACCCTTCTCATTCTCTGTTAGCGTTGTCTGTCTAAGTTGAACCTCGCCCTTGACCCATTTAAAGCCCGCTCCTTCAACAAGGTCCTTCATAGCCTGCTGCGATGGGAACCACCAAGGCGAGGCTTCTCGCGCCTGTTCAACAGGAATACCTTGAGTGACTAGACCACTGATAATTGCGGAATGCACCTCGGCCACATTTCCCAGTGCACCGGACTCATTGACCAGAAGGCCACCTGGCTTGAGCGCCTCGAAACAGCCCTTGATCGTATTGGACCTGGTTTCAGGGTCTCGGAGAATCCAATGCAAGGCAGCGTTCGAAAAGACTTTGTCGAAACTCCCGGTTGTCAGGTCAGACTCTTGATCCAGCAGTCGGCAATCAACAACCCGCGACTCAATGTGTGGGTAGGCCTTTTTGAAGTGCTCGATCATGTTGGGGGAGCCGTCAACTCCCACGATCCGTTTGACATGGGGAGCTATACGGGCTGTCAAGGGGCCTTCCCCGCACCCAATATCAAGGATTTCATCTATCTTGTCAGTTAAGCCTGACGATTATCATCTGAAAACTTACCAGTTGGCTTGGGGTCCAGCCAGGCCAGAACCTTCTCAGTCGAAGTTGCAACGAATGGGGCCACCTTTTCGCCGTAAAGGTCGGCTGACCAGATGTCTTTCTGCTGCGCCATATTTGTTGTCTGTCTTTGTTTCTTTTTTTTTTTTTGAGTCTTACAGAACATAGCTGGACTAATTCCATCGGGTTTATAAATGTGACGAGGAAGTATGCAGCCCCGACATCGGAGCCTGGGAACTCAGGGACCGGGATGGATTCTGTGTGGGGGGGAAGGGGGTCGGTGGCCCGCTGGATGTCCGTTGCGGGCCGCCGCTAGCCAAAGCCTAAACGAAAAGATAAGCAGATCGGCGAGTCTCAAAGCATTGAAGCATTCCCACCTTTCTAGGCACCGATGTCGGGCTGGCTAGTACTGTTGCTGGTATTCCAAATGTCGTTTCTGGATTGGCATGTACTATAGATATGAACTTAGAGTCATGCTTTATTTCAAAATGCTTCAAAGTAGCTCTAACGAAAAGGCATCTCTGACCATTCGGCCAGTATGATTGAAGGATCCAGTCCCGATCCATACGGTTGGACGACAGTAAAGCATTACCCCCTTCGCAGCTAAACAAGCTAACGCACTGGCTTGATAGAAAAAAAAGTCGTTCATCTTCATCACTGGCTTGGTGATAGTCATGAACAGCACCCTCGGATCCGCCCTTCCAAGCGGTGCTATCGATTTCATCGCGGCCGACTTTAGCATCACAAACCGGCAACAGCTCGTACTGCCGATAACTACCTACTTGATCGGATATATTCTCGGACCTATCCTTTTCGCTCCACTGTCTGAGACGTATGGCAGGCGTCCGGTGATGATATGGACATTCGTAGGATATACAATCTTCAGTCTCGCCTGTGCTATTGCGCCCAATTTTGCGGCTATTGTGATCTTCCGGCTGTTTTCTGGTATCTTTGCTTCTTCGCCAACTGCTGTCGTTGGAGGGTTGTATGCGGATATCTTTTCTGATCCTAAGACAAGGGGAAGGTCAATGGCTGGATATATGGCAGTGAGACATCCAACCATCATCATCTTGGGGGTCGAGATACTTACTAGAAATAGGCTACAACGCTCGGCCCTACATTGGGACCGCTAATCTCTGGCTATATCTCTAGTGTCAGTTGGAGGTGGACATTCTGGATTGCGTTGATCATCGCTGGTGCTTCATGGCCTGCGCTGATATTTCTCCCGGGTAAGTGATTGAATTACAATCACTTGACGTTGCTAATTATACTGGATAGAGACCTACCGTCCTGTATTACTGCGCAAACACAATAAGATCCATAACATCACATCTGCTGATGCGAACCTGGCTACTCCCGGTCTACGAAATCTCGTCACACGAGTGCTGACACGCCCTATCCGGATGATTTATTCCGAGTCAATTGTTCTATTCTCCTGTATCTATCTTTCCTTGACATATTCTATCTTTTACCTCTTCTTCGAGGCTTACCCTATCATATTCCAAGGTATGCAGACAACCCTGTCCGGGCTGACCTTAATTACTAATACGAACAGGAATATACGGCTTCAGTACCGGACAATGCGGCCTAGCATTTATTCCCAGTACGTCCTCCCCTATCAATCAAACATCCACGGCTAATAAACCACAGTCGGAATCGGCGCTCTCCTTTCCTTCCTCGTCTACCTCGCCTACGACTCTGTCTACCAACGCGCCCAATCTCAAGCCAAACCCTGGGTAAAAATCGAAGAATACCGCCGTCTTCCCCTCGCCTGCCTCGGTGGACCCCTGTACACCATCTCCCTCTTCTGGCTCGCCTGGTCCGCCCAGTCATCCGTGCACTGGATTGTCCCCATGCTCTCCGGCATTCCCTTTGGCATTGGCTTTCTGCTCATATTCATGGCGCTGATTAACTATCTCGCTGACGCATATGGGACCTATGCAGCGAGTGCGTTGGGCGCAGCGAGCTGTACGAGAAGTGTATCCGGTGCGTTGTTGCCGCTTGCTACGGCGCCAATGTTTGGGCGGCTGGGAACGCATTGGGCGACTAGCTTGTTGGGGTTTGCGAGTTTGGTGATGGTTTTGATCCCGTTTGCATTTATTCGCTTTGGTGATCATCTTAGGCGGAATAGTGTTTTCAGTCAGTCTGCTAAGGCGAGGTGATCTTGTAAAGGATCCAACTGATTCCTAGGAATTGGCAGTACGGTTTAGATTGAATTCAGGCCGTTACATAGTAAAACCAAGAATATACTGAGATCTGAGGCATTTAGTCTATTAGATCCCACCGAAGCCTTCATTCGCACAACTACAGAGACGCCTTACAGTGATGTCCCCGCAGATCACTCGGCTTCAAGTCCGCCGCATTCTGAACACCAGTAATACCAAGGTTGATCTCCAAATCTGCCAAAAGGCAACGAAGCACATGCAACGCACCCTCCTGTCCCTTTGCACCCAATCCATATATAACCGGTCGACCAACAAACACAGCTTTCGCACCGAGTGCAAGAGCCTTCATCACATCTGCGCCAGTACGAATACCACTATCGAAGAGAACATCGACGCGATCTCCTACCGCCTCTGCAATCTCTTGCAGAGCGTCGAGAGAACCGTACGCGCCATCATACTGTCTCCCGCCGTGGTTGGAGACAATAATACCGTCCACGCCGGCTTGGACGGCCATTTCAGCATCAGTGGCAGTCTGTATTCCCTTGACAAGAATATGCCCATCCCACTCCTTCCGCAGGAACTCGAGCTCCGACCATGTGTGTGCTAGATTGGGGAAGATGGTATTCTCCCACTCGAACGCGCCCTTGAGGATATCCTCGTCTGCCTCATGGCCGTACTTTTCTGCGAACTTCCGGCGGAAGACAGGATCGGTAAAGCCGAGGGCTGTACTGTAGCCTTTGTAGAGGGGGAGGTAGGCGTTGTCGAGGTCCATGGGACGCCAACTCATGGAGAAGATGTCCAGTGTAATGACGAGAGCTGTGTAGCGTGCTGCTTTGGCGCGACGCAGGATGGACCGCGTCACGTCGTGGTCGACCGATTGGGGCCAGTAGAGCTGGAGCCAGCGAATGCTTTTACCATGGCCTGCTGCTTCGTCCTGGGCTTGGGCTACGGCTTCGGGGCTTTCTGATGCAAAGGTGGAGAGCACGTATGGGACACCAACTTTGCCGGCTGCATAGGCGACTCCTTTTTCTCCGTCACTGCAGACGTTAGAAAGCAATAATAATATTATGTACCTAATCTTAATCAAGAGGAACCACTCACGGATGAAAGATCCTATTCACGCCAACAGGCGCAATAGCCACAGGAGCAGGCCATTCCTGACCAAGAACATCCACCTTAAGGGATCGCTTGGTATTTGACCTCACCATCCGGGGAATGATGCTCCATTTATCAAACGCCTCGCGGTTTTTCCTGATTGTATCGCCAGCCCCAGCTCCTCCCTTGGCGTAGTCAAAGTTCATGGGCTCCATCACTTGCTTCGCGGCAGTTTCCCAAAGGTTGGGGTTGGTTGTCATGATGGGTTTGATACCTCTGGTGCCGGCTACGTAGATTTCATGTTGGTAGCTGGAGAAGGGGGTGGTTAAGTCCTGGATACGTTAGAGTGGCTATCGTTTGCGGATAGATGTTCGAATGCATACATTGTTAGAGTCATTGGTCATGTTGACGGTGTTTGTAGAGTCCAATTGAGTCTTTGCGAGTAAGTCAAACTGCAATAATAAGAAACAATACGAAAAGCGACTCCAACGTTACTAAACCACCGACATATATAGAAAAATAAAATCCAGCCAACACTCCAACTACTCCTCGCTAATCTGTATACACCCACATCTAGGCCCGACCTCGGTCCTACCTGGTCACGCACAAGCAGCCGAGTGGATTTGCACTGCTACGTATCATTGCAATTATCAACTCCGTAACCCGACCTCGGACTCATCTGCTTTTCGCCCCAAAGTGCGTAAAACCCCTCTGTAAGCAATCGAATTAAGCAGACCTTCTAAAGACCTTATCATAGGGTCTTGCTTATATTAAATCAAGTATCCTTATTAAATGGTAGTTAAAAAATGAATAATAAACTTTTCTTTAACCAAACGTAATCTTAATGTATAGTATTTATAAGATATAGCCCTTTAAATTATGTATAAGAAATGGCAGTAGATAGCGTACAGCGGGGGATTCCTTATAGTAAGCTTACATATACGCGGCCTGTCTTATAACATATTCGGCAAGTGAGCCGCGCAGCTCTGTATTCCATATAAATGGACCCTTTTTGATACTTGAATATCTCAGCAACTAGAAATATTAAAGATATAAATTTTAATATCTAATATAAGATAGACTATATAAGGCTATAAAGGATTTTTCATAAACTCATCCGCTATAATCATAAGCTATAGATCGAATTATCAAAAATGCAGGTGTAATATTCAATGCTGACTAAAATATCAGCTGTATAGGCTTTTCTACTTTATATATTCAAGACTAAGTACTATTATATATCCTATATAAATTTTATATCTATACCGTTTCTCGTTGCTGAGATATTCAAGCAATAAAAGGTTAATTTATATGGAACGCTGAGCTGCGCGACTCGCTTACCGAATACGTTACGCTTCGACCACCTATAGACTAGTGCTGACCGTCAATAGAAATGGGGTTCGAAGTAACTTACCCTATTGGCCGAGTCCAGTCGATCGTATTATGCTTGCCATAGTCGATCACGGCTCACAGCCCCATTCTACTTGGACTGAGTATTCAATCTAAGTCATTTGGACTAATTTGAACACCGGACACAAACCCGTAGGATTATTATCCTTGGATGTACTAGGTAAATACGGGTGGTTATGGAGGTTGGAGACTCTGATGATGGCGTGGCGTATACGAGGACGTCTGTTTATTCAGGCGCTGCTGATTGCAGGGGAGTACCTCTATGTGTAATTTTATATCTGACTTAACTGCTAGGCCGTTTATATTAATGATACCATCTACTGAGTACATTTTCGTCTCGTATATACATCTACTGTACTTCTAGATAGTAAAGATCCACTCAGTCTGTCTAGATGCTCGCTGCTGATAATGCCGGGCCGTCCTGACTGTAGATAGCAGGGCCCCGTTCCTTATTCTCCTAGCTGACCACCACTATTACCCACTACAGAATCCACAGTCCCCAAGAATCATTCACCTGAACCATCTCATCCAACCAGAGATGGAGTACTCACTCTTCAACAACGATAGTCGTTTACCCCGCGCCGGAGTTCCGAGCCTAGATCCGCATATCCAGCGGCGGAGCGAGCAGCCATCGTCGTAGTCTTGGATACCATCACAACGAAGTCTCAGGCCAATTGGCGTACCCCCTTGTTTGCTTCTTACCGATATCGGCCATCGCCATCATCGCCCTGAAAATGGTTGATGCAAAGTTGTGGATAGGGGCCCGTTTGGATAGGAGTGTAATATACGGCGTAATGATATACACTGTAGCCCGTTGAGGACGGAGATGGAGATGGAGGTATAAATGTCGAGGTTCTGTTGCCCCCTCTGTCATTCCAGCATCACATCATTCACTTTCATTCTCTCCCATGGAAACTACCATCTCATCCGTACTGCTGCTCATTCTGGGCTTGGTGGCCGTCAAAGCTCTCCTGAAAAGGTACAATGGCAAGTCTGCTGTATGTTGCCAAACCTTGGGGAGACTGGGCTTGCCTCTAACAGAGTTGAATAGGATAATGGCATCGCCTCGTCAGTCTTCGGCTCGAAGCTCGATCCCTTTTATGCTGTTGAGCCTCTAAAAGACTTTGACTTCAATACAACCCCTCCAATCGAATACAAGCCATACAGAACACAGGGACATGTTACCATGGGTATGTCTTCACATCCTGCACATCCAGCCAATGCTAACGAGCTAGGGATCCAAAAACAAACTCGCTCCAGCTGGATTCGAATTGACTCAGGCTACCTGAAGCGACTCGAAGAACGACGCGGTCTCGTTGAAGACAAGCCAGAACTCACTATCGGAACAGGCAAGATCGTCGATCCAGCCATTGAAGAGCTCTACGAGGAGATCATGATTAAGTACCTCCCCCAGCGCTTCCCAACCATGTTTAAGATCCGCGGCAATCTTGTCGACAACCTCGCAACTGGCTCTAATTATCCGTTCACCACGGCTGGTCTCACTCCCGCTGTTATGCTCCGCTACCTTTCTGAGAATGTCGAGGAGGATTTCTACTTCATGTGTCCTGATCCTGATGGACAGTTCCGTCTCCGCGGATATATTGCTTGCTTTCCTGGTGGTTTCTTGAGCCCTGCGAGAGTCGGCGAGTCAGTGAGGGAGATTCACCAGCCTGTTCCGGGTTATGATAAGAAGCTGGGTGCCAGTGTGGACCGATACTTTTCTCGCATGGAACCGGGTCAGTTCATCGGACGGATGAACGTAAGTCAAGTCCTTCTATCAAATTTAACAGTCGATTATATCTCACTAACAAACCACCCAGTGGTCTCTCCAGGTCGACGGCGCAGACCTCTTCCGTACCGACGGCAACAACTTTTACCCAGAAACAGACCAAGTCGTCGATGACGAAAAGTATAACCCCCCTCTTACTGAATGCTACCTCCGTGTTGAGCATCAGACCTTGACTGCTCTGCCCAAATCCCGAGCAATCATTTTCACTGTCCGCAGCTACATGACTAGACTTGACGAGGTGCGTGCAAAGGGAGAGGGAAATGCCCTTGCCGATGCTATCGAGTCCATGCCTCAGGGTCTTGGAGAGTACAAGATGCGGCAATACTGGGGTGGAAAGGTCTTGCCTTGGTTGAGGGGTGGTCCTGGAGATGCAACCGTGGCGTAGTTGGGATTGCTTTATGTCAGATGGTGAAAAGGCTTGATTAACGCGGGCGATACAGAAGACAAGGCGCTATGATTATGATATGAGAGTATGAGTGTTATGGACAAATTGAGTCTGGGTTAGATACGCAGCTGCATTAGATTGGTTACATTTAAAAGTGTTATGGAAGATTCCTTCAATGGTTTTGATGAACATGGCCTACAACGTCCTGTACAATTAGTCCGTTTAAGTTCACCCTTTAGGTGCAGTAACTTTTGTTGTTGTTGTTGTTGTTGTTTACGACTAATGTAAAAGTTTGATAGTGTCATCTCCCATACGGGCTTCTTAGGTTTTCTCTGTTTGACTTAGAGCAACCCATGAAATGCGGTGTACCTATATTAGGGCTTGGTAAATCAGATGATTAGGGGTTGAAGGAGAATCTGTGAAATGGAAGGCGATGTTCTCCATGTCCGTTACATATATTGTCTCTTGTACCCTCTCAACTGAAAGTCGACTTGCTGAGTAAATCGCCTATCGCTTGGATATATGGCCAGGGTGAATTGCCTCGCATAGCATGGCGACCCGAGTTAGAAAATCTGATCAGCTAGAACATCAAGCCGAACCAGATCAATATCTTCGGAACTCCCTTCAATAGATTAAAGACCTTCTAGTACAATTTCTTGAACTCGCTTCACAAGGCTAACTTCAAAATCTAAACGGTGGGTAAGCACGCTGCCGAGAGACGATCTGTACTTCATGGAGAACAGGGAAGACGGAGTTTTCTTCGCAACGAAAAGAATATTCACTAACCTGCCAAGGGTTTATGCCAAACGTCCAACTGAAAGGTTCGGAGCCACTTGCCGAGGGAAAGACCACTCGAAGCTAAAGAGAGCAGCTTCAATGTTCCACACTGACGGTTGGTAGTTCAGGACATACTGAATACCAAGCCGGACGAGTGATTGGAGGATATGTGTGGCAAGTTGTGTGGCCAAGAGCTCATTGCTGCTATGCTCGACGGGGAATGAGGGAAGGAGTATACCCGCAATGGTGTTCGATCTCCAAGGGAGTTCTCGGTGGCGCTGGAGGCCGGCCAATGCTTGAACAATTCCGGATGTACGCGAATCTTAACAGAGTGCTATAAATAAAGGGCAGACGGCCATTGGGATCAGTCGGCTCCAGACTCGACTTTGTACTTTGTTCCCGGCTGAGCGTCCATCGATAGAGTGCGTTCCTTCATTGACGTTAGTTCAAACTCATCATAGCTAGAGGGGTGGGAGGCAGGGTAATGCATTAGTTGTAATGCAAGCCGTACTGGAAAAGTGCTAAGGAATGTAATAAGGGTGTAGCTCCTAGGCCCGCTATAATAATCTGATCAGACATGATGCCTTGGGTTAACCCATGCAATAGGGCATAGTTAGCAACAGGGGAGAGGTTACTGGGAGGACGTTCTAGTCAGATGTAGAAAGCAGACTCCTTAAAGCGTCAGGGAATTTGTCTGGTTAGGAGGGAACAGTCTGTTGTAGCAAAGCCTATGTACTAGCATCAGGTGCTGGCTTGGGGGTTTTGCTATTTGATTACTGATTAATCATGATCTCCACCAAAAGTGCACATCTCCAAAGTTAAAGATAAACGTTTTAAAAAGAACGACCCACACAATCCAATATAAAATCAAGCTCTACTCTCCAAAACACTTGAAGCCCTCCCTTATTTTCGGTCATCAAGTGTCTCCTCCGACCAATTAGACCACATTCGGAATCACGGTGGACAATCGAATTAGGTGACTTTGCGCAAGGAGCAGGCAACGCATTATTAATTTCTATGCCATGGATAGGGATATAAGTACCCAGGGAAGATTCCTCCTGAATCCAGTTTCTTCAGCAATCTTCAACCCACTATTACATCCATCTATACGACACATACTTCCACTCCATACTCTTTCAAAATGTCCCAAACAGTCATTCGGATCAACAGTCCCACGAACTCAATTCACAACCTCGAGGCATTGGAGATCATCCCCGAGCCCGGCAAGAATGAGGTCCTGATCAAGGTCCACGGGGTCTCTCTCAACTATCGTGGTATTGCTGTCTCTACCTCGCTGTGTCCGTTCCCCGTGAAGGATAACGTGGTGCGTGCTCAGACATGGCAGCTGTTGTGGTGAAGGTCGATGAAAATGTCAAGAAGCTGGCCGCAGGAGACCACGTTATCGTCACTTTAGGCCTCAGCAATCTCTTCGGCCAACAGATGGACTAGCTTAACGGTTAGGGCGATCCCATCGATAGCATTCTCCGGGAATACGTCTATATCCCAGCGGTGTCGGTCTTCCAGGTGCCTAAGGAGTCTCCCCTCATTCTGCAAGTGGTCTACTCTTGTTTGCGTTGGGGTAACTGCTTAGAATGTATTGTATGGGAACATCCCCCTAAGCCCGGCCAGACAGTTCTCCTACAAGGTATGTTGCACCCTGAAAACCAAAGATTATAAATACAATGGCATCTTTTTAATTGAAGCCAAGGCACCGGGGCCGTTTCTATTACTGCCCTGATCCTCGCAAAGGCAGCAGGCGCAACAATCTTCATGACATCGTCGAGCGATGAAAAGCTTGAATCCGTGCAGAAAGCCTGGGGCGTGAACTACACTATAAACTACAAGACGCACCCCGAATGGTCGAAGGAAGCTCTTCGCCTGGCTAACAGTGAGGGAGCCGACTACATTCTTGAGAATGGCGGCTCTGGTACTATCGGAGAGAGCCTCAACGCCGTGAAAATGGGTGGAAATATCTCGGTTATCGGTTTCCTCTCGCAGATTGAGCAGTCCAAGATGTCTGATGTGGCTTCTCTCACACTCGCCAATGGAGCTGTCGCGCGCGGTATTGTTGTTGGAAAGCACGCAGGTCCTACAGGAAGTGGTTCGTTTTGTTGCCCGCAAGGGATTGGGTTTCCCTGATAAGGTGTTCGACTCCGCCGAGGGATCTGTCATTGAGGCATATATGTAGCTTCTGGCTCCTAGATTGGAAATGCCTGCATCAAGGTTGCCGAACGAAACACGAGGCCACTTTACTACTTTTACGGTACAATATATTTAGTAGTGACTTACCTTATACTTTAACAAGAGAGAAGAATACCAAGCATAATGAAACGCAGATCTCCCATTGAACTAGTAAACCCCGTCCCAGAGATAGAAAATAATATCAAAGTAATAACTACCATACCAACTCACCCCACAACCCCCAAAACCACCTCCCTAACCTCCTCCTCCCTCAACCCCCGAACCCCCAGAGCCTCATTCGCAAGCCTCCCCTCCTCAAAAAGCCCCCCAGAGCCCTCCCCAAAAACTGCCCTCCTCAAAAACCCCAACGCAACAATTCCTAGATCCGGTTCCTCCTTTCCCAACTCCTCAACAGCCCTCCATCCCAATTCCTCCGTGCTGACAAACCTCATCTCAACCACCTCCCCACCAACCCTACCAACTCTCTCTACGAAACATCCACCTCCCTAACATATCGTCGCCTCCAAACTCCTCACAGCTCCCACTGCAACCCTCCCAACCCCCGCCATCGTCGAAATACTCACCTTCCTCTTGCCCCTATCAAACAACTCCACCTTCGGGCCGGAAAGATCAACAAAGAACCCCGTCTTCAACCCAAACTCCAGAAACGTACCCGTGATCAACAGAGTATAGGAAAGGTCCGACTCAGCCGATACCCTCCTCGGATAATCCTAAACAGCGATCTTGTTAGCGTAGACGGGGAGCTTCGAGGCGAGGGGGTTGGTGGTGTCGGACCCGAATTTGGAGGGGAGGAGGCGTTTGATTCCAGCTGCGAGGGGGACATCGATGAGGCGGAGGTGGAAGTTTAGATCTCTGGGGGGAAGGTCATTGATGAGGATATCGTGGTTCGAGTGAGCAGCTTGCAGGGAGGTGAGAGAGTTGTAGTCTACATGGAGTACTTGGGCGCGGGGGGTCAAGGTGTGCTGGGTGTTGCTTTGGCGGGTTAGGACTGTTACTGGTAAACCTGCGTTTAGGAGGGAGTTGAGAAGGGAGAGGCCGATGGGGCCGCTTGCCTGTGGGTTTGCTAGTATATGTGTATAGTACTGAGGTTGGGGTGAGGGGGTGGGAGTTTGGTATGTATGTACACAGTGTATGTGTCGGACTTAACACACCGACGAGGACGATTTTGGGTGCGGACATTGTGGTATGTTTGGTTTGGGTAAAGGGTTGTGGTGTGGTTACTTGGCTTAGGGTAATAGGAATTGGATTGTAGGAGAAGTGCAATAGAATTTATCTGGTGAGTCGATAATGTACTTGATATCTAGGTCTAACTAGAGGTGGACTCTACATCCCCTTTATACTTCTATCTGGAGATCGTGGTGGGATCATCCCTTCTACACATTACCAATCTTTGTGGAGCTATCACAGAATCACTTGCATGCTTTGTTTGTTCTATATATGAAGCCTCGCAATCATATCCTCGATGTCGCCATTATCAGATCGATGTTCAAGATTCATTACAGTAGAGATGTTAGGGTTTGCTTGCACCTTTGTCAGCAGATCGACAGGATCTTCGGCCAATAATGCTTCTGTGCAAACGGAGCAAATCTAGCTTGGAATGTTTGATCGCTTGCCGTCTCTTAGGTCGAAGGGCGGGTGGGGCTGCTGACCTAAGAGACGGCTTTTGGCTGTTTTGCAGACGACGGAATTCATTCCGTGCTTTGGAATCCTGGATTATCGAACTTTTCTTGCAACTGACGGGTTTGTTGAAAAGGCGTTGTCTATCAGTCATTGTGGACATTTGTAAATCTTATAGTCCTCAGTCATCGTCTCAGGTTGTGACTCTTGGGCCGATATAGAAGACCTTAGGCTTAACAGATAGCAAATTTCCTAACATATTAAACGTCTTACAAATCTAGATTCATATATCCTATACATCTCTTCCCGTCTATGCAGTTCTCGGTATACAATAACTCTACCGCAAAGTCACCAGCTCCTCCGCACTAGTGGGATGGATCGCAACACAGCTGTCGAAATCGCGCTTGGTAGCTCCCATCTTGACTGCCACACCGAATCCCTGCAGCATCTCGCCCACGCCCAGGCCGAGGATGTGCAGTCCGACCACCTTCTCTTCCGGTCCCGCACAGATCAGCTTGAACTCCGTCGGGTTCTTCTTCTTCTCCTCCGCGGGCAGAACGTCGTAGTACATCGCAGTGAACTTGGTGTAATAAACCTTGATCTGGTCATCCCCGTAGCGCTCACGAGCCTCGGGTTCGGTGAGACCGATGGTGCCAACTTCGGGGTGGGAAAAGACCACGGTTGGGATGTTCTCGTAGGAGAGCTTGGAGTCCTTCAGCTCGGGGGGTCCGAACAGACGGTTGCCAAGTTGACGGCCAGCGGCAATGGCAACTGTATTCATTTGTCAGTGGTCCAGCAACAATCAAGCCACGATAAGAGAAGTGAACATACCAGGAGTCAGCTCGGCACGTCCGGTAACGTCACCCAGGGCGTAGATACCATCGACGCTCGAGTTCTGGTACTCGTCGACGTCAACGAATCCAGCCTTGTCCAACTTCACGCCGGGGATGTCGAGGTGCAGATCCTCCACCTCTGGCGACCGACCGATAGCCCACAACACCTCATTAACCTCGATTTCGGATCCATCGTTCGAGATCAGCTTGAGAAGCTTGTCCTTGCCCTTTCCGTCCCGCACAAGCTGCACTTCCTTGAAACCGGGGTGTTTCTTATGAACAGTGATACCCGTAGCCTCATACCGCTCCGTCATAGTCTTCTGGATCATGGGGTCGAACTTGCGAAGGAAGGTCTCGCCACGGATGAACATGTGAGTGTCGACGCCAACGGCTCCCATGACACCAGCTAACTCGACAGCGATGTATCCGGCACCAACCACGGCAATCTTGGGGGGCAGTTCCTCGATCTCAAAAAACCCGTCGCTGGTAATACCATGCTCAGCTCCCTTGACATCGGGGAGCTTAGGGCGTCCACCAGTAGCGATCAGGATTTTGGGTGCAGTGTAGCGCACCTTGGTGCCATCTTCGTTGGCGACCTCAATCACTTTGGGCTCGACAAAGCGGGCTCTGCCGTGGACGAGATCGATGCCCTCGCGGTTCCAGTTCCGCTCGTAAGCACCATTCAACCGCTTGATGGTAGAGTCCCGGAGATCCTTGAAATGACGGTAGTTAATGTTGACATCCTTCGGGACAGTGTATCCGTAGTGTTCGGCAACGTGGAGCGTCTCGTTGACGGATGCGAAGTTCCAGGTCATTTTCTTCGGCACACAGCTGCACATTACAGTCAGTCAGACACCATCATTTCCGCCACCGTTATGAGCAATACACGGTAAACCTACCCGACATTGACACAAGTGCCACCCGAGCGTCCACTTTCCACTATCAATGTCTTTGCGCCATACCACCCGGCTGCCCGGCGTCCACTGCCGCTACCACCACTACCACCTCCGAGAACGATATAGTCATATTGCTGCGGCTCCACGGGAGGCATCTTGTTGGATTCGGACGTCGCGGGCGTCGACGAAAAGTGTCGGGCGAGCGAAGCGAGACGTGAGCTAACGGCGGTTGAAGAGATAGGGATCGAGGAATCCAGAGCGGCTTTAATCGGGGTCCCGCTAATGGCACACCGGTTCACAGCGGTAGAAATTGCTTTTCTTCCAATTACCTGGGGTACAATCGAAGGCGACGATGGGGATCGAAGAAGCCGTTGCTTGAGAGCGTGAACTGGGAAAGAACGGGAAGAGGAGCGGGGGAGCATGGAGGCTTTTTGTGAGTGAGGGAGTAAGCGGAGGAGGGGTGGGAGGGACAGTAGTAGTAAAGGTATGAATGGCTGGCTTCTTCTCTGGCGGGGAATTCGGATGCCCTCCCTCGGTCACCGGATGACGTCGAATCACAACACGTTTGGCGGAATTTGTAATATACGACTTTTATAATACTATCGCCACCCAATGGAGAAGACTCTGGTCGAGTTTATTTCCTGAGTGGTGAAGACCTAAGAATGACGACCGAAAAGAAGGGAAAAATTACACCAAACGCCGAATCAGCTGCCCTCAAAGGCCGAGATCGGGATTTCATCATCCCTTTAGGCCTGACGAACGATGCACGTGATATCTGCGGATTGCTAAGCAGAACTTTTAATAAGTTAACTATAATTATTAATGTCAAAGAAAGAGAGACTCATTGTACAAATGCTACTGGGTGAACAAAGATAACAAGGGTTGAATATTGTTCCTAGATAGATAGATAGTCGTTATAAGGAGGGCATGGCGTTAAATCACGTCTTAATTCATAATACATGAGGAAATTTCAAGATACTATGACGAACATCACCGGGGTTGGTGCTTTGGTTCATACATCCACACGACCGAAGCCGACAGAGGACCGTCGGCGCGGCCCTTAGACGTGAAAGCTGTCGGGTAAGAGGCGCCTGCGCCAGCAGTCTTCAGCTCATTTGTGCACTTCCCATAAACCTTTGAACCCGAAAATCAAAGCAGGAGAGGGATAGATGCATGTATATGCAAAGCATAGAGATCTCTAAAACCTGAGTTATGTGATTCGTCAGGACTGTAAGGAGATTGTGGAAGGATCATCGAGAAGAGGACTGCCTGGAACGGCGTCCAACGCCACCGCATGGAGTGCCGGCTTATCGGAGTCCTGTAGCTGCCCGTTGTGGCGACGTTCCAGCATCTCCTTCACCCAGTCCGCTACCTCCTTATCTTCCGTGACAGAGGAATGGGTGGCCCCATCAGCCAAGGAGGCATCATCCCTGTCTGCCTCCTCGGGCGGCTGCATCAGGGGCGCGATCCAGGGATGCCGAAGGAGCGTATTGTATGCAGGACGATTGTTGGGATTCTTATTTAAGCAAGCACGGACGAAGGAATGCGCTTCGTCGGAGTATCCAGTAGCTGGAAGGGTAGGGGGTTCTCCGTGCACAATAGCCTAGTGAATCAAAAATCAGCATGTTACGTACTATCCAAACAGCGAGGTAGAACAGGGGGTTACTCACGTGCAGTTGGCTAAAGATGTTGTTGAAAGTTTCCGGCGGATATGGATACCGACCAATGGCACATTCAATGATGGTCAACCCTAAACTCCAGATGTCACTTTGGACACTGTACGTCCCACCGCCGCTCGCTCCAGACTGCTGGACGCCGCCACCAGCAATCCGTTCGGGCGCCATGTAGCTCTGACAACCAATGTTGGTCTTGGCGATACTGGCAACCAGGTTTCCACTGACGCCAAAATCACAGATCTTGATCTGCCCTCGCGAGTTGACGAGAATATTGGTGGGTTTGACGTCCCGATGGATGATGTTGTGGTCGTCTTTGAGTGTCTTCAGTCCCATGACAGTAGATAAGGCCACCTTGCGGAGGATGTTCTCCGGTACTCCATCCTTGTAGAGCTTGTCAATCGAACCACCATCCATATACTCAACGCAAATGTACACTGCCCCCTCCTGGAAAAAGGCACCGTAGAAGTCAATGATAAAGGGCGAAACACAGCGATGAAGAATCTCCAACTCCATGATAATCTGTGCAAATTTATTTTCATCCAGCTCCAAGCGGATCTCTTTCATCGCCATGATGACTCCGGAGAGATTATCCTGAGGTCCATCCACCACGGAAGCTTCCGGCCCTGTCGGACGACTGACGATGCCTCTCAAACCCATGCCGGGTTTGCGCATGTGCGGCCGACTGTGTCGGACCTTGTAGACTGTTCCATAGTTGCCCTTGCCCAACTCATCGAGGCGATCCACTTCGTCCAGTGAAATACTGAACTTGTGTCCGGACGAGAATTCAATTCCGCCGCCGTGAAGAATTGCCTTATTTTTGAAGTTCAGCGTCCCGGACTTAGTGTCAATAAACTCGGAATATTTACTAAAGGCGGTTTCCGGGGCTCCTGCAGTTCCGTTGGCAGGAGACGGGCTCGCGGAAGCTCCATTGGTGCCAGTAGCATCGGACAGTTTCAGGCCGGGCTTCATCCGTTTCGCAGCCAGGCCACCCGGCTTCATGGAATTCGGACTCGGGGTCGAACCGGGAATGGACGGAGACGAAACCCAATTTTTGGTGCTCGGGCGGGGAGGAAGCCGGCCGGCGAAGGCACCTGCCAATGGACCATTCACAACCGGAGGGGATTGTCCCCCTGGACTCGACAAACCCGCTGCGGGCACTCCCCCTCCGGGGGTCTTGGGCAGCGTTCCAGTCGAGGCCGTATGAGGTAACGTCGGAGGGGCGCCTTGCCGAGAAAGGGAGAAGGCCTTCATTTTCGCCAAAATATCCTGGTTCAAGCCACCTTGTGACGCACTACTCATGGAGGCCTGTGGACGAGGTGGTGTCGCTACACCTCTTCGAGCCGCATTGATCTGGCCCAGGTGTGTCGAAGACGCGGTGATCCCGGGAAGCTTATCGGACGGGCGCAAGGAAGGCACTGATGCGGGGGGAGTGGTCACGGAGGGCGAGTGGTCATCGTCGGTCGTATCGGACCTGTTGTCCAAGTCGGATCTTGAAGGGGGGATTCCCGCTACAGGGTCGATCTCGGATGCCATTGTGATCATACGAGAGCGTAATTGTCAAGGTACCGTCTCCGATTCCTTCAGGCGATGTTGCGAAGTCTCGAACTGTCGGACATCCAAGGAAGAGAACCAATATTACTGCGGTCGGAAGAGGTGCAGAATCGTCGCGGGTGGCCCGATCCCGAGAAGGGGGGGGGGAGGAAGGTGGTAGAGCTGAAGAGAGAAAGGCAGAAACGTTTCGAAGGACGGCTGGAGATGAAGGTTTGTTCTCAACGCGGGGCACGATTTAAGCCATTCCCAGAATGATAGATAACGACCTCGGAAGGAAAGGATATTGAGGGAGGTGGAACCCGTTCAAAGAAAAGAATAACGAACAAAGAGCAAAGAAAGAAAGAATTAAGAAAACCGATTGTTCCCGATTCTGCTTAGCTCCTAGTTAGCGACAAGAATCAGAAGCAGTAGAAGATCAGAAAAAGGTATAAATCAGTATTGGGAGCGAGGAGTGGAAAAGAGACACACTAAGAGGGTAAAGTGGGGGGGAGAGTAAGAATACGGAGAAGTTCGAATGAGACCAATGGGGAAGTAAGAGGCGAACTAACATCAGGTAATAAGGGTACTAGTAAAAAAAAAAAAAAAAAAAAAAAAAAAAAAAAAAAAAAAAAAAAAAAAAAATGTGAAAAGTGAAAAGTGAAAAAAAAAGGGTTTGCTACTCAAATAAATCATAGAAATGGAAAGCGGAAGTTCCCGTTGCTCACTCTTTTTTCCTTTTTTCTTTTTCTTTTTCCCTTGCCCTGCTTTTGTTTGCTCCTACTACTGCTTACTACCAATAAGTTGCCGTGCTGGCACCTCAGGCAGCCAATGGAAGAATGTCGGGCGCAGGGAATCCTTTTGACTACTTTTTGTTTCCTCCCAATCTAGCTATCCTACTTGCCAACGATCGGCAACTGTGGTGTACTATAAGTCGTAGAAGACTTTCAAACGGGATGCCAAACTAAAACCTAAAGCTTCCACGGGTTGAACTTGTGGCGAGCAACTTTATGTCTGCCTGACCATGAAATTCATGGTTTCATCGATTAAATTAATTAATTAATTTGCCACTGAAAGTCGCCCGACGGTTTTGCCGAAATGTGCATAATCTTTCAGGTCTCAAGTTCATATTTTTATTTTTCTTTACGCAATCTTGATACAAAGTGGAAATGATGGGGAGAAAGTCAGCTGATTCTTCACTCATTCATTCGGACCTTTGCATACCCCCTGGTCGTAAAGAAAATCTACTACTACTCTAGTAAAATCCCAAACCATGTGGCAAACATTGGGCAGCGTTTTGAAGAGACACTCGCCCTTCTAGTATAACAGACGGAGATGGATCCAATTGCCCAACGTCTCGTCTCGTCTCGTCTCTAACTCTAGGTTCCAAAGTGACAGCAATTCCCCACCGTTACCCTTATTCCGGCTGAGAATGAGGTCATGATTCAATTGATGATCGACAATACACCGCATATACCAATTCTTAGGACCTTCCTCCGCTATGGTGTCAGGGCACGTGTGTTCACTCAGGTACATGCCAACGGCCGAAGATGATTGGACGGGCCGCCATCAACCCAATAGGATCGGATATCGTGCACTCATGATTTAAGGTTGTGGATTTCCAACGTTCTTATGGATTAATACACTCGGTTGACAGTACGCATACATGCATAATAAGATATCTGGTATTCCCTTCCTCAATCTTCTACGTTTCCTTATCAACTTGTCTGGTACATTCATCATGTCCAATTCAACCCTACCCCCGCCCCCTCCCTTGCAATGATCACCTTTTGCAATGATATCATCTTGTTGACGTATACCCTCACCTTCAATTTCAAATGTTCTATGGCCATGTCAGTGTGGGATCATCCGCCTTGTAGTCCCGACGAATCAATCCAGGACACCTGCAATAGCGGGCTCGGAATGAAATCTGTTGTTTGATGACAATGGCCACCGATAGTTCCGTGCATGATGGCTGGCATTCTGGGGGAACAATGACAGCCTTTAGGTGCCCTGATTTTATTACGGTCCGTTGTATGAGGCTTGCACCATACTATCGTAATCTATCTGCAAACGATACGCGAGCACTGCCCGAGGCTGGATATCAGTAACCCCTCCCATACACTATATATATATATATATATATATATATATATCAGGTAGACCACAACTTCAGACACAAGGATATGCTTCTACAAGTTGACAGTTTATACCGGCTGCTAGAAGAACACACGACCACCTGTTGAGACTACTGCGTTCTTCTTCTTCTTCTTCTTTTTTTTTTTTTTTTTGGGGGGGGGGGGGGGGGGGGGCGCGTTTTATAAGACTTCAAAACTACACTGTGAAAGCCCCCCAAGCTTCAATACGCACCAGCTCTGATGAAGCTTCTATCGATACGGTATTCGGGGTATCAAAATCAACCCACAGGTTAGTTCTTTTCTTTTAAGTTATACGGGGAAAGGGTTATGCTCTCCGTCCGTGGGTTGAAGCCACTTCTGTCGGGTTTGGGTGGTATATATTACGCTCTCAGGGCCAAATCAGAGCCAAGCCCTAATACGCTGGAACGATCGATTAACTCTTCGGATGCATCCAATCGTAGCCCACAGTTTCCCCAGTCACATCCAAGCATCCAGTAAGGTACTGGAATCACTTTCAATCAACGTTTTCTAGTCGTCAACAAAACGTACGAATTGTTTTATCGACGACGATCCCCGAGGTTCCCACTGTGGCGTCATCTACTAATCGAATGAGGATCCGGGGATGATTGGCTGTTTCACATCAACACACCAGCTCAGCTTATCTCACCTGGTGTCAGACTTGAAGACCAATGAGCAGTCCACGAGACACACCGTGCGATAGGCCAACGGCAAACCTAGCTTCAATGGCTGCCAAGCCTTTCCTATATGTAGGGGGTTTGTTCAGGTATGTGTGAAGGGTGCAAAAATGAACTTCCCCTCACCTGAGACAAGATAGAAGTATGCTTGTCGTCCGTCAATTAGGACTTCTATGGTTGAAATCCAGTGTGGCTGACGCAAGGAGACCTGGGGATGAGGCAATCATATCGAGAGAGATATCTCTTGGCGGCAGAGGCTGTGTGATCTTGGAAGTTCTTGGTACCGAGAAGGATTGATTGCCTCTTGAGTACCTTTTGTGCCATTGGGGTCTCCCAGGTCCTCCGGAGTCGTGGTGGTGCAGCAATTGTGTAGGAGAATATTGAGCAGGGACCTTGTAGTTAGCCAAAGGTACCTTTTGCCAACTAGAACAGGATTTGTAGGTGGAAAAAAGGTGATGAAATCCTGGGTCTTGGCGTGCTTCGTGATCGTCCCCGTCCCTGTATCCAGCCAATCAGAGACCTTATCCTCGTCATTCAGGTCTTCTTCTTCCGGGGTGAAATGATGATTTACTTGTTTGCAGGAGAACAGAAAGAACCCAACACTGCCACTTTTCCTTCGTTTCGTTCTTGTCCTAGGTTTCTCTTATCAGTCACTTCGGTACTACCCTATATTCCTCCTAGGTTTTCACTGCCATTTTTCCAGCTTCCATTCCTTGCCTAGAGCTCCAACCTTAAATTTTGCAGGTACCGCCCAGTGACTTCAGAGTACGTCACGACAGGCTCTCTCCACTTACAAATTCTCGTCCTTTTCCGTTTTCCAACCAAGTGCAACAAGCCCGTTGTTTCTTCGTTCGATGGCCATTTTTACTGCTCCAACCTCCTTTCAGAATGCACAATCGCTGGTCCCCCGTCAGCTGTTAACCCAACAGCGACTAGGCGTGTCGCCGTCCATTCTCGGCAATCTGGCCCCCCATTCAAGCCATCCATCCTTCGCCCACCTGATCCTTTTGGTCTTCGAGGCCGTCCTGGAAGTTGTTTGTGTCAGTTTGCCCGGTTACATCGCCGCCAGACAGGGCCTGTTCGACGCCGACGCCCAGAAGTTGGTCGCCAACCTCAACGTCAACCTCTTCACCCCGTGTCTAAGTATGTGCGCTCACAATGTACTTTTCCAGACTCTCACTGACTTGTCGCGATCATAGTCTTCACAAAGTTGGGGTCCCAACTCACCGCGGAAAAGCTCATTGACCTAGCCATCATCCCCGTCATCTTTGTCGTCCAAACCCTGGTCTCATATCTCTGCGCAGTTGGCATATCGAAATGTTGTCGCTTCAAGAAACGGCCGGCCAACTTCGTCACGGCCATGGCAGTACGTTTGGGATCTGTGTTGGCGCAGCCTTTTAAGATATATGACGTGGTGCTAACTCCTTTCCGTCTATAAGGTCTTCGGAAATTCAAATTCGCTTCCAATCTCCCTGGTCATGTCGCTCTCACAAACGTTGAAAGGCCTTCATTGGGATAGGATACCAAACGATAATGACGACGAGGTGGCGGCGCGCGGGATCCTATACTTGCTCATCTTTCAGCAGCTCGGCCAGCTCGTGCGCTGGAGTTGGGGCTACCACGTTCTCCTGGCTCCCCGAGACCGGTACCTAGAGGAGGGAGAAAGCGAGGGGGGAACAAGTATCGAACAGGGCCAGGAGCGATACCGTGACAATCCCGAGCAAACGGATCCGGATGAGCCTTTAATCAGAACTGGATCGTCCGAGAACCTGGCGGATAGTTCCTCTGCCGACTCGCACGACGAGGGGGTATTCCATTCGGGTGAGCAGACACCTGTGCTGATACGCGCCTACTCGTACACAAAGCTATCTCAGCAGGATGGGGAGGAAGTGCATATCCACCACCCTTCCCTGCTTGGTCCTCCGCCCCGTGGACCATTTCTGCCCCGCCAAAGCACTGGGGGCGATATTCTATGCTTCCCTAGCGTCGAAGTGCCCCGTCGAGACACCGGAAAGCCAGGGGGGCTCAGCTCACGACTAAAGACATTCGTAAGTCGCTTCTCGGATGCGTTGGGGAATCTATCAGCATCTATATTCCAGTGCCTACCGACACCCGTCCAGAAAACTTTATCGGGCGTTGCGAATTGGATCGGACGATTCTTCCGTGGGCTTTGGGCCTTCATGAACCCTCCCCTTTGGGCAATGCTGGTGTCCATCGTCGTGGCATCTGTGCCCGCGCTCCAGCGTCTCTTCTTCGACGAGGGCACTTTTGTGCAGAACTCGGTGACCCGGGCCATCCAACAAAATGGTCAAGTGGCCGTACCTTTAATTCTGGTGGTGCTCGGCGCAAACCTAGCGCGCAACACGTTGCCTAAAGAGGCGCAACAGGACCTGGAGCATCCCAAGGAAGAGAAGAAGTTGATCATTGCGTCTTTGGTGGCGCGCATGCTTCTTCCGACCTTGATCATGGCTCCTTTACTGGCGCTTGTGGCGAAATACGTCCCGGTTAGCATTTTGGACGATCCGATTTTCATCATCGTCTGTTTCCTGCTCACGGGCGCCCCGTCGGCGCTGCAGTTGGCCCAAATCTGCCAGATCAACAATGTCTACGTGGGCGCTATGTCAAAATTGCTGTTCCAGAGCTACGTCGTTTGGTATGTGACATCTGATCCTCGTCAAAGCGAGCGCTTACTAACCTTTGCAGGATCCTTCCTTCTACTCTAATTCTTGTTATGTGTGCCATGGAAGTGGTGGAATGGGCGACCGCTGCGCCCTAAGTTTTGTCTTCGTGCTACGAAATTGACTCGCTTTGCTTTTTATGACTTGGTGTGCGGCGTTCAACATGGTTTTTACAGCTTTTCTTAATTTATGTTATTTGGTGGCTCCGTTTGCTTTACCAGACTGGGAAATCGGTCACTGGGTAGGATAGGATACATTAGGAACGGGCAACCCGACTACAGGTGGCTTAATGCAGAGTTCAAGGATTTGAACGTTTACAAGCATTCACTTCTTTCTTTCTATTCCAAGCTATCCAAATAGCAACCTCCAACGCACCGATCTTATCATACAAACCCCCACTACTAGCCAATAGAATCCCCCACATCAACCACCATCGCCATCCCACTCGCCAAATGCCACACGATATGACAATGAAACAACCACACTCCCGGATTATCCGCCCGGAACCGCAAAACTGCATACCCCCTACTCGGAATATACACCGTATCCCGAAGCATCGCCCGCGAGAGATCGTACCCAGACCCGGGTTCTAAACCGGGCGGATCAGAATCCACAAACGGATTATACGAGCCCCAGCCTATCGAGGCCTCGTGGACCCTAAGGACATAGAAATGGTGCCCATGCTAACTCCATTAGTCACTAACTCGAAAACACAAGGTGGGGGGGTGGAAGGAGAAGGAGTGAAGAAATTCTAACCAGATGGAACGGATGGCCCCCCTCATCTAGGTTATTCACCACCAGATCGATCCATCCTGCGGCCTCCGTGGCGAACGAGAATTGGTTCTCGTCCCATTTGTTGCGCGGGAGGGTGTTTAGGGGCTGGGACTGTGGGCGCCATGAAGTGCGGTTGAAGAAGCCGTTGGGGATGTTGTGGTTTATGCTTAGTTTTTGGATCTTAGTGTAGATTACGTGGGTTTGGCTAGCTTTTTCGGGAAGTTGGGAGAGGAGCGAGGGCGTTGAGGGGGTATTGTGGAGGTCTATCTGGCTGTCTTGGGGGAGATTCTCGGGAAGAGGGGAGTAGGAGGGTGCTATGGGGATTGTTTGGGTGGGGGTTAGGGCTGGGTTTGGGAAGTTGAAGCATCTATTTTTCGGTCCTTTGTCAGGAGGTTTTATAGCTAAGATTTGGGGGGGGCGGGCGCGGTGGGTACATACTCTTCGTCTAGGTGGATTGTTAGAGACGTAGAGTTGTCTTTTGGAGGCGGGAGGATGATGTCTATGCGTTGACCTGGGTAGAGGATACCTGCTGAGGAGGCTTGTTGGGGTTCGATGTCGGTGCTGTCTATTTGGATGACGGTTAGGTGGTTGTTTGAGAATGATAGGGTGAATCCTGCTAGGGAGCTGGGCGTTTGTTAGTTGTTGATCTATTTTAGGGTTGGTAACGTAGATACCCGGTGTTGACCACGCGCAATCTATAAGCTGTTTCGATATCTGTTAAATATGAAAGGTTGTTGTCTTGTTCGATACAGTCGACTGGTCGAGCAGGCACGGCCATCGAACAGTTGAAGTTGCCCATTCCGTTGATTAGCAGCGAGTCGGGCGCTGGCTACGTTTGTATAAGTGTCAATGCGCACGGTAGCATGTAAGCACTGAGATCGTACCTCATTCCCGAAAGAGTCAATGCTCATGTACCAGGCTAAGACCTGGTCACCAGACCGATGGTACCAATCTCCAATCAGGAGCAGAAACTCCCTCTCGTAACCATATGGGACGGACTCGACGCTGTGACGGGACATGAGTCCGCGAACAGTAGCTCTGGAAGCAGGGGCATGCACGACAAAGCCACCGTATAGGCCATCCGCCCTCGACGTCCCAGTATGGCCATGATACCAAAAGGTGCCACTTTGATCATGGGGAATAGTCAAGTTGTACATGAATGTGGATCCGGGGGGGATGGCACTTTGTGTCACTCCGGGAACACCATCCATTGCGTCTAGAATGTCAGCGCATGTCTTTACTATTACAATGTGATTAAAAGGATAGCATACTGTGAATATGCAGTCCATGCCAGTGGATAGCGATTGACTCCTCTGGCAGTGCATTGGTGACGTTAATGATAAGGGTATCACCAGAACGAGCCTCGATAGTAGGTCCCGGAAAAAGATCTTTCCGTTGAATTGAGGTCAATGTATATACTATATACGGGTGGTCTTCTGCGGAATTGAAATCTTACCATTGACGAGATAGACCCGTTTCGATACCCCGTCTGGTCGAAGGTGGTCGGCAGTAACCACCCAGTCGAGATGTCGTGTCACCGCGCTCCGATAAATATGGTCTTCGGGTTGAAGTTCTATCCTCGGGCGGGACAAGTCAGGGCTGTGTAGTTTGGGATGTAGCGTTTCTTCATGGTGAGTGCCAGGTAAGGGGAGTACAGAGCGCAATGGGTCTGGCGCGGAGAACTGTTGGAGGAAAAGCAACACGATCAAGATGCATACAATCAGCGGACAAATCAGAATGCTGTAGGGCCAATCTTTTGTTGTCCTTCTAGGAGGTGCATTGGAAGAGCCAGTCTCCGATCCCTTCCGGTCTGTGATCTTCGATGGTTTCGATTTTCGGCGACTGGACTTTCTCTCCATTGTCTGCTTGGTACTTTGTAGCATCGAGGATCACTCGGCTTTCGAATAGCCTTTTTTTAAATGGTTAGCACGTTGAATTGCATGGCTCGCTTCTGATAGTGGGGGAACGTTACATGAAATATGTAGATCCCTCATACTACCTGCGTGGAGTATGCATGTTGTACAGGCAGTGACTAATGAGGAACAAGAGAAAATAATCAGATGATCGATATTATCCATGTCATTTATATAGTTCACCAACACTGATGGTCTGTGGAGTGATGAATCCTTCACGATAATTTGTCTGCAGGTCCATTTTCGGCTCATTTCGCCCCCGTTCTCACGCTGATACCCTGGATGTTTAATTAGGATGCATAAACTCTTGTCCTCCTACCATTCCAGGAAATAAACTTCGTTTGAGGATTGACCAAGTAGCGCTTGAATAACCGTTTCTATCGTATCAACGTTAGCCAGATCTGTATTGTAGCTGTCAAGGAGACGGGATACTCGGGTAAGCTTTGAGGGGGTTCAGGAACAGGTGATCTTCAGGCACTAACAGATAGCGGGAATTAACAGGTTGATGGCCCCATAGACACCAAGTTTCAGCCATCCAACCGAATGCAGCACGTGCCGGTCTCAGTTCTCTAACCGAGGAGTCCAACGAATACTAAATGACGACTCCGCATCATCTCACCTCGCCATTGCAACTGTGCCACGGCCTAGTGTGAAAGTTTGCATACCGGTTAGATTACTATCACTTCCAGAGCGACAGATGGAGCTTACTATTGGCGATTCTGCTGCATCTCAATGGCTCGTCAAATCCGATCTACAACCTGCATCACGTTTTGTTTGGCTGCATTCGACGTTTCTTTGACTAAACCTAGAAGGGTCTGTTGCATCGGCTCCTGCCGACAGAGGCATATGTAACCTTTAAGATATATTCATCGGCCAGTACCAAGATGATCCTTCACTCAAGAGTGTTTAGATCAACTCGGCGCCTATCGGATCGCATTCGAGACAGTGAACCAAGATGTCCATGCTGCTGGGCGTGACGTTGATCTCGCTCCTAGGGAGTAGACCTGCGAGTGCGGGTTCCTTGAAAGATATTGACCATGTGGTGATATTCATGCAGGAGAATCGAAGCTGGAACAATGTATGTGCTGTTTGACTTCTAGATCCTACGTTTTCCAAGGTATTTGACTGACTTCTGCTGTGCAGTACTTTGGAACTATGGCAGGCGTTCGAGGCTTCAACGACCCTAATGTACAGGTCAATGATGATGGATTGCCTGTCTGGTATCAGTGAGTTCTAGAGGTAGCGAATAGCCTTACGTCAAGAATAATGGCTGACTCGCGGTTATACTGGTAGAAAGGTGGACCCTTCCATGTCCAAAGATGCAAAGACTCTTCTCCCATGGTATTTGGGATACAAGGGTGGATACTGGAACGATGCTATCCAATGCATGGTAGCCGGAAGCAACGGCTACGAGGACAACCAAGCTTCACTCAACCACGACTTGAACACTAACTGGGCGCGGAACAACACCCCATGGAGCTGGGGATATCTCAAGCGAAACGATATCCCTGTTCAGTTTGCCATTGCGGAGGGCTGGACTGCTGGGGACATGTACCAAGAGTCGCAGATTACATCTACCAACCCTAATCGCGTCACCTTGGTGAGTGGCTCGGTGAATATCCCTGGAAGTCCCCAGAGGCCGGACCAAGGAGGCCCTTACATTGATAACAACGAAACGCCCGGGTGCGACAAGGACCGTATCAATTGCTATCCTCTAAAATGGAAAACCATCTTCGAGGTCTACGAAGAGGCTGGGGTCTCGTGGCAATTGTATCAGGAAAAGAATAACTTCGACGACAACCCCTTGGCTTGGTTCCAGCAGTACCAGAATGCATCTTCATCGTCTCCTCTGGCCACGAAGGGTCTGTCATACCTGGGCCTCGACGCATTCTACAAGGCCGCCGCCAAAGGAAGTCTCCCGGAGGTCAGCTTTATCGTTGGTCCAGCTGAACTATCGGAACATCCACCTTACATGCCAAAGGACGGTGCATGGCTTCAAAAACAGGTGGTGGATGCCGTGACAAAAAGCCCCAAGTACTCATCAACCCTGCTGATCATTAGCTACGACGGTATGGACGGTCAATTGTATGGGCGTATTCGAGCTTTGGCTAATCGGTCCTAGAAACGGGTGGTTTTGGGGACCACGTTGTTCCTTTCCATTCCCCAGAAGACACTCCAGGTGACTGGATGGAAGATCCCTACGGAAAGTTCGGAAAGATCTATGTCGGACCCGGTGAGTCTCATAAACCTACCCAGGACGGGATGACCGCCATGCTAACACACGGTGTCTGGCAGGCTTGAGAGTTCCTTTTTATATGGTTTCGCCCTGGACACGAGGCAAGCGTGTTTTCACGGAACATGCGGACCATAATTCACAAATCCTCTTCATTGAGCAATGGTTGACCGCCAGAGGATATAAGAACGTTCAGACACCGGAGATGGTGCAGTGGCGCCGGGAGCACATGTCGAATCTCGTGAATGCGTTGGACTTGGACCACGTACGTTTGTAGAGGGCACCCCTTTCGGTGTTACTGGGATGTTAACTAACATCTTCCATCAGCCTGATACTAGCCTCCCCACTTTGCCAGAAGCGCCGAAGCCCGCCACGATCCTGGGTAAATACGTGGGCACTTCCAACTGCCAAGCAGCTCACCCAGTTCAGAGACCACCCGTACCTTATGGCCAGCAGAGCAACACCACCGAGGCCCTGTGGTTCGAGGAAGGGTATAAAGAGGTAGTCGGTTATCTCACGGAGGGTCGCTACTTGGTCTTTGAAAAATCAGGCAATGCATTGACGAACGTGGGCAATGCAACCCGGCTGAGTAGCAGCCCCACTAGTACCGGTTACAGCGACAAGAAACAGCGATGGGTGGTCCACTACTCTGGCGGCGAACAGAGCCAGAAGTTTCAGATTTCCAGTGCCTTGGATGGTAAATGGCTCGGACCGAAAGGCACCCTGCTGCCAGCCGACCAGCATAGCCAGGCGGCGGAGGTAAAGATTGCCTTCCTTGGAAATGGTCAAGGATATACATTGCAATATGCCGACTCCACGCCTATCGTGATAAACGACCAAGGAGCGTTGGTTGGGCGAGAAAGCGAGGCAAATGGGGACGGCTATAGGATTTGGAGTGTGAGCTATCATTAAGTTCACAATCAGGAGGGCGGGGTGATGGCGACGACTTCCTATATGATATCAAGTATCGGAAATAGGAAAGGTGTTTCGTTACCAAACCGTTCTGGTGGGCTTTTAGGGGTTATACTGTCTCCGTAGCCGCCGGCTCCACTCATATCATTCTTTGGCACGTGCCAGGAATAGCAGTCATGATCGCAGGGACACCATAATTCATATACTGATGCTGCCCAAATATTAATTACCTGCATGATGCATGGGCAGTTGAAGACGAATGGCGTAGTACTTGATCAGCGTTCTTGGCATTCTGCACGACATTCCTGCCTCAGGCGCTGTTCCGGTGACCGTTTCCCCTCCTTTCATAAGTAGTCGCGCGTTTCCCCTCTTTTTTCTTCCCACCTTCATTTCACCACTTTTTTGACGGCAGTTGATTTCGATTCTAATATAACGCCTATGCGACCAGTATGACCCGTGTGGATGAACCAGTGCCCTTGCAACCTGCCATCCAGTATGGAACGAATAACGTTCTCCCCTATGCGACAAAACCTCAGTATATTTACCACGGGTGTATGTGTATGTGTTGGTAATCACGTGACACATGATTCTTGTTGGTAGCAGGCATCATGTATGATGATAAAAGTACTTTACTGATGATGTTACTTTACACTATTACCATAGCGACATGGCATTGTTATCTACCTATGCGACTACTGCATCGTACCTGATACTACTCATACTTCCGAACTGTGGGGAACCCTATGCGACAACTCAAAGCAAACAAGACCCAGATAATGGGAAATGGATCCTATCACAAAGTCAAAAATTGTCCCCGGTCGGCTTATCTGGGCCTTTCGGTATAGTAGAAGTGCTGACTGGCTGCGACCTTATTGTTAGGGGCCAATCAAGCTTAAGTGCAAGAACCTGTGGTTTTAAGAGAAAGAGGGAGATGATGTTCTTTTTGTGACTAAGTCAGTGGCGGACTTGGAGAATTGTTTGCCTCCCCCCCCATGGGACACAAATTAATAACAACATAACATATACCATATATGTTATGATGTTATGGTATGGACAGGATTATGAGTGGGTGGTTCGATCCAGCTTATTCAGTTGTTGGTTTCCCTTTCTTTTTTTGGGGGGGAGGGGATATTCCTGCCTGAGAAAGATGGTGGGCCAAATGTCACCTGAGACGCACTAGTCCGTCCGCAGCAGTGCAGCACATGTCCTTGTTCATTCCTTCACTGATAACGTTTTTTGTCTCTTTCTGGTCGCCACTCATTTCATTCTTCGATCATTCATTCATTCATTCATGATTAATCTGCTTTTCACCTCTTCATCTGGACAGGATTCAAGTTCACTGCATCCACCTACCAAGCCAACGTCGTCCAAACCATTCTTTCCACTCTTCTTGATCCGGCGTTGATCGCAAGTGGAAACTGTTGAGACGGAATCTCCGACCGTTGGTTCACCTCCTAATCGGAGACCCCACTTGGCAAAAAGGAATCCACAGTTATTTTTTAGAATTAGGGGTCCTTCTTTGCTCTCTGTCCACGTCGTCGAATCCCGCCAATTACCCAGTCTTTCTGCGCACTTCTGTCTCCTGTGGCCCGAGTGTTACCCCCGTGGGCCGCTCCGGAGAACCCATATATAATCGGAGTGTATCCAGCTTTCCCCTCTCCGGGTGTGAAGCTTGGACGACTTTCTGTCTCAGGGTCCCGTTTTGTTGGATCCCACTGTTGCGTGTCCGTGGATATGCCTTCCTTCACCGACCACAACGGGGACTCTGGTCCTGACATTGAAGGTAGGCCGAAAGTCTTTTTAGCTTTTCGCTTTCCTTTTTGAGCCAATGTAGTAGTAGAATTTCCCGAGGTTCTACTCTCGGATCAGATGATCTCATGCCCAACTGCGCCTTGGTCTATCCCCACCACCATCCTGATTGCTCTTCACTCACTTGTACCTCCTATCTGGGGCCAATAACATTCGTTCCCCCCTTACCTCCTGTCGTTCAGCCCTTCCCTACCGCAGCCTTTTGGATTATTGTATTTGATGGATTCTAATCAACCTGCAAAAGGATTCCAACCAATTTATGGTACCGGTCTCAGCATCTCGTCACTGCACAAGGTTCTCCATGCGAACGGCAACGGCAGTCTCGCCATTGCACCCGATGCCAAAAAGCAACACCCTGCCCTAAACAGAAAGGCAACCGCTCGCCCACCACATCATCCCACAGCGCCTTTAAGCAGTCAATCTAGTGCTATAACTGAGTCTGGGTCTCGGGATGAACAAGAAATGAAAAACGGCGAAGAAGATCCGCAGAATACTCTTTTCCACCAGGTGTTGGAATGGCTGCAACGTGAAAAGTCCAAGCGGAAGACCCCCAAAGCAAAAGCGCAGGCACAAACAGAGGGTTCGGGTAGTGATGGCGATGACGAGAACGATGAAGATGCTGGTAATAGGGAGGGCGTCGTTCTGGAGAGAACGGTCTCGCATGGCTACGATAATGTATTTGCCCTAGACAAGCTGGAGAAGATTCTCATCCAGTATGCTGCTTCGCGAGGGGATGGCAACGGGCCTGTGTATCCCACCAGGCGGTCTACACGTCGGCGCCAGGTGAAGGGTCTCCGGAGGGGCTCGGCCTCCGAGTCGGATTACCTAGACGGGGACTCAGCTGCTCCGAGTGTGGATGCAACATTAGACAACTCTAAGACGCTCGCGTACAGCGGTGGTGGCGCAGAAGATGAAAGCGAGGACGGTGCAAATGCCAGGCGGGCCCTGGACCGAGAGGCTTGGTTAGTGTTCAAGACGGAGATTGTACGTCTCGCGCACACGCTGCAGCTCAAGGGGTGGCGCAAGCTGCCGATGGAACTCGCCGGCGAGGTAGGAGTAGTTCGTCTCAGCGGTGCCCTAACTAATGCTGTGTACGTGGTCACGCCGCCTCAAAATATTCCTCCCCCCAGGGCTGAAGATGGCTCCTACAGCCTTGTACCCAGAAAGCCCCCTCCGTAAGTACTCAGACCATGCCTTATATGATCACGCTTTTTGACACCCCACCAGGAAGCTCCTTCTACGGATTTATGGGCCCCAGGTGGATCACCTCATCGATCGAGAAAATGAATTGCAGATCCTGCGCCGTCTGGGGCGCAAGAACATCGGCCCCCGAGTGCTGGGAACTTTCAATAACGGCCGCTTCGAGGAGTTTTTTGAGGCCCGTCCTTTGAACCCGAAAGAGCTGCGCGATCCTGGGACGATGAAGCAGATTGCAAAGCGCATGAGAGAGCTGCATGACGGCATTGACTTGCTCGATAATGAGAGAGAAGGAGGCCCCATGGTGTTCAAGAACTGGGACAAGTGGGTGGACCGGTGCGAGCAAGTTACCAATTGGTTGGATAAGGAGATCCAGTCCAAACACAACGATATCAAAGCGGTTGCAGAGCCTTGGCGGCGCCGAGGCTTTGTCTGCGGTGTTCCGTGGCCTATGTTCAGGAAAGCCGTTGATAACTACCGGAATCACCTCATAAGCAGCTATGGTGGCATGCAGGAGATCAAGCGTCAACTGGTCTTCGCCCATAATGATGTACGTCTCCCACGTTGGAGTCTCTCCGATAAACCCAAACTGACCAGGCAGACTCAATATGGTAATCTCCTTCGGATGGAACCTAGTTCTGAGTCACCGCTGCTTCGCCCCGAGAATAAGCACAAGCAGCTCGTTGTTATTGACTTCGAGTACGCATCCGCGAATACTCCTGGATTCGAATTCGCGAATCATTTTGTGAGTCCCTCTTTGCCACAGACGCTTGTTCTCTCTTGCTGACCAAATAGACTGAATGGTGTTACAATTATCACGACCCAGAAAGGTCCTGGGCGTGCAACAACACCGGCTTCCCCACCTTGGAGCAGCAGCATAGTTTCATCAGTGCATATCTGACACATCGCCCGGGCTTGGGCGTACGGTCTTCTCCCTCTATCACTCCCCTGATGCGGGCAGGGGAATCTGCCAACATCACAACACTCGCTCCTTTGGACCTCGATGCGGGTCCCGATGCGGACCAACAAAATTTGGTCGATGTCGAGAGGGCCCAGGAGGACCGGATGGAAGCCGAAATTCGATCGTTGATAAAGCAGGCTCGGCTCTGGCGAGTGTTCAACTCCGCGCAGTGGGTGGCCTGGGGCATTGTACAGGCGAAGGTGCCAGGAATGGAAGAGGGCATTGCAGCCGACGCCGCGGCAAACGGTCATCAGAACGGTGCCAATGGCTCAGAGTCCGAGGGGACACCTTCAACGGTCTCTACACCGGACGCCGATGCAGAGGAAACAGACGAGTTTGATTACCTTGCTTATGCGCAGGACCGAGCTCTGTTCTTCTGGGCAGATCTGTTGGCGTTGAACCTCGTTCGAGAGGAGGAGCTGCCTGCGGCAATGGTTCAACACATCAAGCCCCGCATGATCGACTACTAATATGAGCTAGCCTTAATCAATCCCTTGGCCCGACGCTGTCTTCAACAATCCGACAGTGCGGCATAACTGATATGACTCACGATGTACATACATACATTCATAGCTTTATGACACAGCATTACGGGTTATGCCACGAATACCATCAAATTGGTCTTGCCTGATCCGTTGCATCGCATCCATAAAAATACATTACGTAGCTCACATGGTATGTGTCTAAAACTACCAAAGGGTAACTAACAAAAGTTCAATTTGATAAGACGATCAAAAACATCACCGTCTCAATCTCCTCTCCGTCTCCCCCTTCGCCTTTTGAACCCACTCATCCACCTTACCCTCCTTCTCCTTCATCCCAACAACCCCCTTCAAAACCTCCCCAATAAACCCCACAAAATTGGACCGCCGCAACGTATTCTCCCAATCCCAAGCCCTCCTCTTCCTCTCCTCCCTCTCCAACAACTCACCATCCCCCATCTCCCTCGCCCGCACCCTCAAATCCCGCACAACAGCCATCAAATTAAACCTCGTCTCTCCCTCAGGATATCTCGCAATCCTCCTCTGCAAAACCCCAATCACCTTCTCCGGAAACTGCCCCGCATCACACTCCCCATGACTAATCGGATACGGCTGCAACCCATCCAACTCATACAACGTGCCCCCAACAGCCGTATATCCTATAAAATGATACACATCGCCCTCCTCATCTCTCGCGGTCCGCACCGTCTCATCCACGAACGGACTCGCCCTCGCAAACGCATTATGCGCCGTGCGGATCGTCTCCGAGTTCGAGAGCGCCTCGCCCCGCAGATCGGCCGGGAAGCCAGTCGTGAAGTCTTTGAAGCCGCGGAGCTCGGGGCCGATGTCGATTGGGTGCGGGGTTGAGGAGGGACTGTCTTGGTTGAGGATTACGGAGAGGATGGCTTGGGTGCCGCAGGCGTTTTGGATGGTTTGGGCGGCGAAGAAGAGGTTTTCGGGGGGATTAGGGACGTATGTGCCGTCTTGAGGAGCGGTAGTTGTAGTTGTAGGGGTTTGATCGCGGAGGTATTTAAAGAGGAAGATTACGCCGTAGACTGGGCTTTTTTTGATTTATTAGTTTTAGGGTTGGTTTGGGGTGGTGTGGTGACGGACCTTAGGGAGCGGATGGTGTCCGCGTCTAGGGAGATGAGTTCTTCGAATTGGACGCCTTTTACGCCTAGGTTTTCGATTAGGGAGGTGAAGACGCCCTGGTTTGTCTTGTTAATTTTAGTTTGGGGGGTGGGAATGGGTTGGGTAGGCTTACTTCGTCGGATTCGATTGTGCTCCAGCCGCCTGCGTCGGCCATTTTGGAGGGTTTTGCTGGGGGGTAGAGTTTTTCTAGAGTGTGTCTAGTATGTAAGGTGAGGTTATCTCAATGGGCGATGCAGAATCAATGGGCGAATGATGGGGTGTATGTTGGTGGATGAAGAAGCTTTTTGATTGCTGATGACGATATCAAAAGGGTTGGGTCGTGAGTGTTTGCTTCACATGCAAACAAGCTCCGGCGTTTCTTAGTAAGAGGGGAATTAATTAACTATTAGTGCCTGAGGCGACAAATGATAGTACATACAGTGTACACCCATACTTAATAAGTACACTTCATTCGTCTATTCGCGGTATTACAGGCGAAAGGGGTATAAATCATAAACTATATACATGAAACATGTATCGCATGTAAACGTAAGCAAACCATGAAAATTAAACATGGTCGACTTGGAATGAACGCTCAATCTTCATTCCTTGGTTCAGCGGCGTAATGCTCTCTGTGCTGACATTCTGCATCGACGCTTGGCGACCAGTAATGGTGGTGTGGTACCCGCTATTTATACTGGCCCAATGGCGCTGGCCGCCGTTGGTGACGTTTGATAATGGGTAGCTATTCTCAGTGGGACGTTTGCGGCTGCGAGAGCCTGATTTCGTGTCGCGGAGGAAGCGGAAGATTGGGCGAAGAGTTGCAAGAGAACTGGCAGTGATCCCCACGCCGGTTTCTATATTCGAGCATACGGACACGGGGTGGGTAGCGTGCAGAAAGTCGGCATGTTTGTAGGCGGATAGGTACGGTATGCGAGCGACGACAGTGGCACCGGCACTATTCATTGTGAGAAATCGAGCTAGCAACGTCAGCCTTGACTAGTGAGGACTTACATGCAGCCTAGGCCCATAATACCCGCCAGTGCAATCTTCGTTCGCCTATTCATCTGCAGATTCCAGACTATGACACATGGTAACAGTCCCAGGGTAAAATCGGTGGCGGCGGCCACTGCGCTGCCCAGATATGCAACTCCCACCAGAGCATTCGGATCGATACATTTGCCGCTTTTCGTCATACGGTTCCAGAAAAAGTCGACCGGTGTACACTCAAAAATGCTGACCAGGACAAACAACGCCCCGACAAGGAGGGTAAGCCCGCTTACCGTGTACAGGATCACGGCGTGAACTCGATTGGGAGTGATACGAAGAAGGGTCATTGCGATGGAAAGTTTTGCGATAATGGCCGTGACTAAGTAAAAGTTCTGGCCCAGCCACCAGTACTGCATTGAACGTTAGACAGCACAAGGAATGAATGAGCAGTTCGGCAGAGGCGCACCAGTAAAGCGTATCGAAGGTAGCCTGGTTTGTCCACAAACCAGTTCATCTCTTGTCCGAACCCGTATCTAGCACCAGCAAAAGTACAGATGGCAAATGCCAGGTTAAAAAACTGGATGTGTCATTGCTATTAGGTACAGTCAAGGCATAAGAAACACCAGCAGACATACCATGGCTACCACCATTGTGGCATCATCTTTCCCGAAGGCTCGCACAATACGCAATCGCACAAAGCACCTCAGGCACATCGATATTGAAGATATCCCCACGGACACCGCGGTAGCGATGATAATTGATGTACTGCGATAGTTCATCTTGATGACAGTATGGCGGTGCCTTATAACGAGCGACGAGACACTAGGAGAAGGGCTTTTCGTAGCCCACACGTTATACGCGCATATGTCGACGACAAAACTGCAGTGCACGGGGATTTCTGAAGGTAGCGGGGTCGAGCCTCAGTTATATAGCAGGTCGTTCATTTGGCATGGTAGAGATGGAGACCTAGGTAGCAATGATCATAGTTCAACCCAGGGGCCGAAATCCAATAAACTTCAATCCAGGAACAAGGAAGGGAAGGCAGCTTTATTTTGGCAGAGGACATTGAATATAAAGTGGGAGAGGGCACAATTTCCCTACTACCGAGCGGAGCCGTGTATGATGATCTGCAGATGCTTGAGGCTTTTTCTGGGACTGCCCAGTAATTGGGTCAAGTGCACGTTAAAACCAGCATTGGTTCCAAGCTTAGACGTGATTTGGCACAGCCATTGGCGGAAGCCTCAAGCGTGAACCACTTCTAGGTATGAATCGGTTCCAATATTAGGCTTTAAAAGTCAATTAGGGCATCTTATACAGATGTGGAGCACGACATATGTCAACAGACAGCGAAGTCGGCGAAGTTCCGTTAATGACAGGTAGTTGTGCCATGACTGGATGATTTGACATGCAGCGAAGGGTATCAGTATACCAAGTGACCACTTTCTAGCCTTCATTTAGAGCCAAATTGCATGAATCATAAATTACTTCAATTAGGAGGACTTCAAAGCTTAGTACTTACTAGTTATCAGATAGTGAACGCACATGCCGGAATGCTATGCGGGATCATCGCTCGGCCTCCACTTTCCCGGCATATCGAGTAGCTAGACCAGTAGATCCCCCTTTTTTGCTTTTTTGAGCACGAATCAGACTGAGTCAGTGACCTTTTACATGCTCCTCTTAGTATAATAAATCTGCACAACACCTCCACCCCCCCCCCCCCAACAAAAGTGAATCTGTTAGATATGATCGCCAACCAATGAAAGTAAATTAATCAATGGGAGTCTTGAGAAGGTGATGTATTGAAGAATGTCTTTTGTCCTAGAAAGTAGGGAACACGTGCCGCGCTAACTGCCGAGAGTCAGTCCAGAGCCGGGGGAAGATCACACGTACCCCCAATACCCCATAGGAAATGCGTGAAAAATATTGGAGTATCTTGCAAAGTCAATCAACCACATAGACCCAATGGAGCCGATTACCAATAACCGGCACCATCAACTTAATTATGAAACCGGCAGAACAACTAGTCATTCAACTGCTGTATTTTCTTCCCGGAGACTCAAATATATGACCATACTTCATGCCATTTATTGACTCCCTTCTGCTTTTATTGCTCTCCTCAATTTAACCCTTCCAAGTTGAACAATCCACTCATCATAGCTAGATTCTGTGTCGACCGAGCTCTCCCCAAAAATCCCTTACTTTACATAAACACCACTGCTGTCGGGATTGCGGCAGTAGTTACCAATCACTTAGGTCGGGTTTAACATGCCACACCAGCAGTATGTTGACTGCCAGCTCTCTACAGATAAGCGGCAGTACTATTATCAAATCTAATTGGATTTCCGGGGCTTTTTTGCTACCTCATTGCCCTAGCCATCTTCTAAAATCATACCACTTTCTCAGAGCAACTCGGAAAGTATGACGGACTGTGACGCTTTTGGCTATGCGCTTGCGGACAGGAACCTGACTAGATGTTTCCCATCCGGCACTTGTCTTATTTACGGTCATACGACACTATCAGTGCTCTTTCGAACGGCCTATATCTGAATAGTTCGGACTTGCCTCTGGCAATCAGTTCAAACCTGGAACCTTTGATCTCAATTTGAACGTGAAGACCGACAGACACCCTTTAGATACACACAGTTAAAATGAGAATTTACGAGAATGATTAGCCTCTGATATGGCTCGCCTGTTACCCTTACTCAAAATGCCTCCATACGCGTGCTCCAAATGTTAGGTTATGCGACAAATCGAGATAAGGACCGGACAGGGCGCTGTAGATGTTAGACGGGTATGGGGCAACAGTGCAGCGAGAATAAGATACCTCAGATGAAGTGCATTTCTCTCATGCTCTGGATCACGACATCACCCGTTCTGTACAGCCACTTCTAAGTTCCCGACTGTCCATGCCTCTCACTCCTGACTTTCACTGTCCTGGGAGCACTAGAGTATATCATTCAGAGCTCTCCATATAAAAGGCATGCATCGAAGACATTTCTAGTCATATAACTAAACGCTAGATCTTTGTCCGGCAGAAGCTGGCTATGGAGCACTGAGGTCTTCTGCAGGGGCTTCCGTATATAGGTGATCTTGTCTTACTGGTGACATATTTGTAGTCAGTAACTAGATCCATCGTCACTTCCGCTTTCCTGTATCCTTCTACATAGACCTCATATCAAGTGGCCGGATGTTCAAACGGTAGCAATATCAATCTCAAAGAGCGCGTTATCGAATAAACGATACGACAACAATTTCGAGTTCGAAAGCATAGTATACCTTGATCCGCAAATAGATACGAACATCCCTAGCTCTTCCAACGAAAAACCTATAACAGGTTAACCCCCTGTCGTATCCTATAAGTCACTACCTACTAGTATTAAGTAAATCAAATCCCTCAAAAATCACCCACAATTAAAAAGACCCCCACAAACCGCCGCCCAAGCTCTACCCCATAGGTACCACCAAAGCCCAAGCAACCCTTGGCCCTATACCAAAATCCCAATATAGCCCCCCTCCCCCTTGGGGCCCCACGCGCTTCCACAAACTAAAATCAAAACCAAATAAACCATAGGAAATTAAGTGCAGTCCTCCAACCTAAAATAAAAAACGAAAACCCCGACGTCAGATCTAAGGATCTACCGAATACGAGATCACCCGAAATAAATTAGCTTATATAAAATTCCAAGGAACGCATCGTGCCGATCACCATCATCATTGTGCATGATGGAGCTCAACAATCATACTAAAAGGAAATTAAAGGCTAGTTTGTGTTGAGATGACTTTTACTCGTTGCTAAATATATCTTAGGGTTGATTGATGTATGTAGGGATGGGAAATTAGATCTGGGGACGAGCGGATGTTTGTTGCGGTTCTGCACTGCCTCGTATCCCTTTCTGCAGGGGCGGTTGTTCTGTTAGTACTGACATATGTACATACTGGGGGTAGATAGAGACTAGAGGATCTCGCGTTAGATTCGACTAAAATATGCGAGATTCTAAATATATCAGCACGTGGTGAGGATGGATTTCCCACGGCTTTGTGCATGTACATACAGATACAGACGGGGATGAAACTCGAAACTCAACCACCGTTTCATGATCGTCATTGGGTTGGTTTCTATTAATAGCGGTTCTGATGAACCCTACAGGATTCAGCTGATCGGAGATATTTGATCAATTCAATGTACAGGTTAATTATCTCAAAGAAAAAACAAAAAAAAGAAAAATGAACGCCAAGCGGGTATATGATTTTGATATCCATATCAATCCATGCTCTCATGTAGCCTCATTCTGTCCGGTATCCGTGTATCACGGAAGCATATCGCAGGATTCGTAACGAATGTCAGGCATGTAAAATTCACAACAATTGGCACCATATGTGACAATGTAGAAAGAAAAACAACCATCCATAATATAAGAGTACCAGCCCTTCTATCCGTCCAATCCCATGTGAAATCCAAGCTCAATCTCATACCATATAAACAAAAATGCATCTCAGTGAAAGGGTATTGTGTCTGCGTGTTTTGGGGGGGGGGATTTTTTTTTTTTTTCATTTCCATTTTCTTTTCCCCTTATTTTGTATTTGTGGTTCTTTCTCCTTGGCGAGCCGAAAAGACTGTCAAGTGCAAATACTTCCCGTCCAGCACGGCTCCGCATTGCTATATCCTCCAACGATCTGTTGTGGCTCTCCATAGAGGTCCACATTCAGTCCAGCGGTTCCGTCCACCCGCGATAACTCTCCGCACACCATATCGTCGACAAATGGCGACGGGTATGTAGGCGACTGATGGAGCGTACTGGGATGGCCATAGTCACACAGCTCTTCTCGCGGGTCCGACAGTAGACTTGGAGATGGAGGGTAGAGGCTCTGGACGCCGGGAGCCGTGACGTAGGTTCCATTCACGTCGAATGAGGAACTAGCGATCGTCACCGCGGGCGGGGACTGGAGTGGCGGGGTGTAAGGTGCACATGTTGCAGTAGAGGAAGGAGAGGATGATGACGCCAAGGTGTAATCGTGCATATGAGGATGATAGGGACTGGCGGGAGGTGGGGAGTAGTCGAGTGAGGTGCGCGGCGACCATTGCAGACGGCTCTTATATTGGGCAACGATATGTCGAGGCAATTCCATGATTGTCGAAGCTAATTGTAGGTCGGGGTTAAACGGCTCCGTCATGTTTTTGGTAACAACAATCCGATAGATGTCTTCAATAGGGCCGACGGACAGCGGACCGAGATATGCGCCTCCCAGATCAGGGAACAAACTATCCAAAACCACACCAATACCGTAAAATTGAGCCAGGATGGCAAGGGCTCCGAGATCTGCATCTCCGCCTCGGAGCATGGCTGGGGGGAGCCAAAATAGCCACCTTCGCAACGGCTGCATCCGCTCGAAGGCCTGCTCTGGGGTCAGGGTCAGAAGATCACGCTGGAAATGGCGCACAAATTCAAGGAGTTCTCCGATCCGGCGGTAATGTTCGGGGTTGTGAGCAACCCGCTTCTGGACGTTCTCGAGGGCAAGGGTCGTTTGCTGGAGGCTAACGAGGTCCTCGTCCTGGAACTGGTAGCCCGTCATGACTGGGGCATTAGTACATCCCAGGTACCTTTGGTTTTCCAGGTACATGGCTAATTCCGATTCTTGTTTCCAGATGGGATGCATCGTATGTAGCACCGTTGTGAGGCCATGTTGCAAGGACGCCCAACTATGCCTAAGGAACCTGTTAGTCTTTGCCGTAACTGGATTTGCAGAATCACGTACCATTCTGAAGCCTGCCATGAAAGGAGGATGGAGGCCGCGAGAATGCCGTCACAATTGTCCTTCGAAAACGAGCCGATTGCCTTGTGCAAGCCCTGGATCGCAATCCCTCTGTGGTGATAAGCGAGTTGCTTGGTTTCTTTATTTCGCGTAATCCAGGCCAAATGTGACGCGGATAAGGTAAGAATGGAACTCATAACAAAATCATTCGTAAGTGCGATGGTAAGGAATCTGTCTGGTGTTAGCGGGACCATTGATGAAAAACGGACCCAGTTCCTCCACTTACGTTGGCATCTTCTGTGCCCAGATCGTGCAGTTGCTGAAGCCGCGGCGATGTAGATCGATGGATAGTCCGATGATATGGTGGATTAAACGAAGATCGGTCCGCGAGAGTTTGCTCCAACAATTGCGTGGGAATTGTACCAGTTCCGGGAACGGAGGCACGCCGGTAATGTGCCAGTTCTTGATTTCCATCTCGATTTCTGCGGACATGAGGAGATCGGGAATTTTCCGGGCGGTTGATGATTCGTCGTGGACGGTAGCGACATCCATATAGTCGCACCGGCAGTTATGTTTGGTACAATTCCGGCTACTCTCTCCGTCAGCCACTGCGCGTTTGCACAAGAGGACCCTACAGCAGATCCATACCATTGTGGAAAACTTTCATCGCATCGAATATGTCGTCTCTTGCATGTTTTGCAACCGAAACGAGACTTGGTATGGCTCTTGCGAGGAGGACCACCACCGGGACCAGCCATCTTGTCTCGAAGACAATGCAATGGTGTCTATGTGGAAGATAAGACAAGGCTACAGTGGGGTAGCCAAAGGATGTGTAGAAGGTGTAACAACACAACGAACAAAGCGTGACTAGACAGTGGACAATTTCGTCAAGTGAAATCACCAGGCAGTCCTCTCGGGTGATGTATTGAAGGGTGGATGGGGAAGAGAGGAGGGGGGAGATGCAAGTATATAGTGGTAGTGATAGCCAAGCCTAGAGATGCAGACTCCAAAAATAACCTCGAGCCTCAGCCCCAGATGGAGGAAGGAACGAGGAACGAGATGAAGAATATACGCACGTGGGGAATACGAGATAACGGCAAGGGAGGGGGATTTTTTTGGGGCAGATATTTTGACAGGAACAAGAGGAGTGAAAGGATTATAAGAGAGTGGAGGGTGATAATCAAGTCACAGTCAGGGCCAGTAGGCTTAATAGTCCAAGAATGCATGCAGCCTCTAGAGCTGAGGGACCACTCAAAATAAGGTAGGAGAGATTTAGATCAAACAGCAATTAATAATAAAATTAAAAGATAGAAATAAAAAAAATTTAGGGAATCAGTCAACGAAAGTAAAATAAAAGTCCAATGTTTAATTTAAAAAAAGAAAAAAGGAAAAAGAAAAAGAAAATTCAAGATCCAAAAAAGAAAAACCTTTAGAAAGTAGGGGACTAGTCAATTCTTCGGTGGGATACGTTCCAAAACGCCACGAGACGGCTGGTCAGATGCTGATCTCCTGAGAATGTATTAATCCACAAGCCTCTTTGGAGGATGAAAAAGAAAAAGAAATGCAGACTGTTCAAGGATAACTTTCGTAGAAGGGTGTGGGGATGGGGAAGACTGGAGACCAGAGAGATGGGAGGGGAAGAAGTACTATAACATTAACCACAATAGGAGCCCGAATTTAATTATTATTAGTAGTCCGAAGTAGTTGTAGGTAGTTCTGGATGGCCTGAAAATCATGGTTTTGAGCCTCTTCCCGTCAGTTGCCCTTCTGGATCTCTCAATCTTAAATGAAAATTAAATTAAAGAAAAAGAAAAAGAAAAAGAAAGAGAAAAGTCAAGTAAAATAATAAATCAAAAATAATAAAAATGCAAAATTTAAAATTTAAAAATAATAAAAAATAACGTGGATGGAGTAAGTACATACTAGCACACCCTACTAACTTAACTTAGTACCAACAAGGAATGTATGACCTGGATTAACCCACCCCCCTACTAAGGGAAGTAAGGGTTATAATAGACCAGATTAGTCAGCCTACATTGTTTCGCCGACCACATGGCACTCCTACCACCAGCTACTGCTAGTTTGCATTCTAAAATCCTCTCCTCTCCTCACCCTGGTCCTTTCTATTCCAAAAATCGCTAGGTCTTCCTCTTAGACCTTATTCCTTATTCTTTCAAAGATCTGAGAGAGAACTTCTTTCCGCAGCTTTCCATGTAATTTCAGATTAAATTGTTCCCAACTGAAAGCAGATGATCCATCCCCATAGCCTAAGTGGGACGGGAGTCACGCCAAGTCAGACTGCTGTAAGGATCTCTAGGTCTAAGCCTCTCTACCAAAGATGCTTGAACTCTCGTCCCGGTCATCGTCCGGGGGCCAAAGAAGAAGAACTGGTCGAGGAAAGTAAAAGAGCACCATGGAGATCGCTGGGACAACAGCAGCCAAAGTCGCTCAGCCATGGGTGGCGTATCTAAGCATGTACATTCTCGGGCGCGAAACCATGTGTAGACCACGTCTCATTGTTAAAATTGACCTCAAGAATGTCAGGTGTGGTCGTACATTGGGGTAGTCTGGACAGGGTCTGCGGGTATCGATTACCATAGCTTAGGTTAGGTTGACCCAGGAAATAACCCTGACGGATGGGGTTGGCCGAAGAACTACCTGATCCGGTAAAAAGACGTGGTGGGGGCGTCTTCTTTTTTTTTTTTCTCTCGCCTCTGTTTGGCTCATTCGGATTCTCCATACCTAGACCAGTCCTGAACGGGATTTCCTCTGTCCTGTGGTTCTCTAAAGTTCTCACCCACTTTTGCACTAAATTATCGGGCAAAAGGTTTTTCGATGACACACAGTGGGCAGACGGCCTGTCATTGATTGGTGTCAGATTAAAGTCACTAATCACATGGTTATCATTACTTAACGATCGGACTTTGTTAACTCTCAAAAGGTCCGATCCCAGGGGTAGCTTGACTCCAAAGTAGTTGATACCCTGTCCCCGGTCCCATGTGGGCTTCCCTGTCAGTTGTTACTGATATCCCAGAAATGGATTGGACAATCTGACACTGCGCCTCCTGCTGTAACAGTCAATCGTCATGATGATCTCCTTTCTGGTGTCGACCAGCGCCCTACCCTATAACCGATCCGGTGAAAGTCAACGAACATCCTCGCCTGAAGCGCGAAGAAATGGGAATAGAACACTCGACCTAGAAACGTTCGGTGAGAAAAGGGGAATGATAATCCATCTATTATTGGATTTGTTTGGTTCCCCACTAGCAGGGTTAGTAGATGATAGACTGCTGTTGTTTTTTCCTCCTGGTGCCTCGTGGATGTCGTCCAATTCAACCCAACCTCACTGACACCGATGAATCCTGCTGATCCGTCCGACTCGGGAAGTGTGAATCTGATGTAGCGAACGATTGCCTCATCAGGCGGACTGAGCGCACCGCTCATGGTGCCTGAAAAATCAATCAACGGAGATGGAACAGGTAGCAACCTTAATGCCCACCTCTATGCTGCTTATAGTTCCTTCGCGACGGTATAGCCTCCCAACGGGCAGTTTTTCCTTACCCCTGATGTACAGTTTGCAGTCTTTTCGCAATGCGCCGTTTTTATCCGACGCTAGGGGACGCACGTTGGTATTGCCGGTATCAAGCGAATACAGATACAGATCCATAAGAATCGTAAAACTGACAAGGTCTAAATTCGGGAATAACAACCGACCCTCTCAGCCAAAAGCTACTTCGGCCGGACGGGCATCTCCATCTTTTCCCTCATGACCAGAGCAACCCTGCCTGGGGTTTTCTCTGCAGCTCAACTCCTGTGCCCACGGACACCCATGCAGAATAAGCGATCATTCCGCCAAGCCACTAAGGCACCGAATCACCTGTCCAGGGTCACTGCGCATGCAGCTAAGACTTAGTCCCCCAACTAAGATTTAGATCGAGGCAGTAAACCTTCTAAGGAGCAGGCACGGAGCACTGTCGAAGTCGATGCCTTCTTTTTTCTTCCCCCCCCCCCCCCTATCTCAGAGACTAGTCTAAAATGTTGAGCCGCTTTCATTCTTCGACCAAACCGGTAAATTGCATCTGAATGTTCCCAATCTAGTAACAAGTGCGGCTGAGCCCACGGACGATTAGTGGGGCAGTGAGCCCTACGACTGTGAAGATGACCTCGCCCGCTGTCCTGGGATTACGGGTTTGAGTTCCCTCGGCTGGTGTTACCGTGGGTGAAATGCATGCGTAGACTGGGGCTACCGAATGACACGTTTCTTGGGGTAAATAGTTTTGCTAGTAAGACACAGAGGAAAAGAGAGAGACGGCAAGTGAGAGTGAGTAGGACAGTTTCAGCCTTGAGAGCAAAACCAGTGCCACACAATCCCAGGCGGCCGGATGAAACAGAGAACTCACCCATCAGATCCATGTCAAATTCGCTAATTTTAATCCAAACAGGAAACCGGTAAGAAGCTTCCTCATCTTATCAAAGAAAGATAGTGGGTAGTGGGCCCAGGTGGGCCATCGAGCAAACAACAATAATTTCAAGAAGAAGAATAATAATAATAATAGGGGAGCAATATGTGACTAAATCTAAAGCTAAAATGCGAATCGTTGTGAGAGTTTTCGGGGTCAATCTGATTGGACATTGAAAGGGTCCTGAAGGAAAGTTTCCAGATAAGGTAAATGCCCTAGAACGCTAAAGCGTCGAGGCTAATGAAGGCTTCGAAAGACTGCCAGTAAACCCTTCGGGGGCTGCGGTCCGGGTCCACGGTCGCGGGCGGCCGAGATTAAGAATCAGCGATCAATCATTCACGCATGGTCATTGGTCACTTCGGGTAGTGGTAAAGACACCTTAAATCTCTATCCATGGACGAAAAGCCTCGACCCAACATATGACGGCATTTCTAGGCTCAATCCCCCTTCGACCTGCATCAGTCGAGGAGTGCATGCGTTGCAAGTGTGTAACACAAAAGCCTCATGCCACGTTTTTCTTAGGGCAGGAGAATCCCTGAGAGGTGGGGAGAGGGGAGTCGCCGAAAAGGATGGCCGATGCTTGATCCCTGTCCATTGATAGCTTCCGAAAGGACCTATCCCATTTGTCCGGATAGCTGGAGACAAGCCCATTTGTGGCATCCATAGCAGCCAGCAGATGGAAACCGTAGGCCCCAACGGCATTTGGAACCAGAGCCACCAATGTCTCTCCCAGTTGCCAAGCCAGCCTTCATATCATAGTGCCCAGGTAGCTGGATACGGATAGAGATGGTTCAAGAATATTGGGGAGAGATGAAAGGGAAAGAACTTGGATGTGAGAGGGACGGACTAAACTGGCCTTCCTGTAGATAATGGAACTAACCCAATACTGTACAACGGACAATTCCGACCCGCAGACCACTGTCAACCAATTGTAACTCCCAAACCATTCTCCGCATTCGATTGAGGGCCCCAGGATCTCCAGTGGCATGATTGGCGAATGGGGTGCCAGCCTGTCACCCTTGGCGTTTTGTGCCAAGGCTGTCGCGAGATGCCACCTAACGGGGTTTAGCGGGCTGGAAGGGGAAGAGGTCACCGCTTTTTGTTCCCTGTCAGGGTTGGTCAACTTTGTTTAGAACTCTATTCGTTCTGCCATGAAAATCCATCTTAATAATAACTATTGTATTTTCAATGCGCCCTATCAAAGATGATGGTGACTCAAACGTTGCACAGGCATCTTGCAAGCCATGTGGACCGACTCGACTGGGTGTCGTTCTATTGGGTTTGCCTTGCTCGCCTTGCCATGTCAGGAGAACCAAAAAAAAAAAAAAAAAAAACAAAACAAAAAAGACCCCATGTACATCCCCATACCATACCCAAAATCCTGTACATACTGCTTCGAGTAGTTAAATGCGACCAAAGTTTAATATTCCTTCTTGGTCTGCTGTTCATAGTTCCTGTCAATCTTATTAATGACAGATGGTTGGATGCCTTTCAGAACTACGGTGGGTATTCAATTCGTCCAAGTTACTAGGCATACTCTGTGCTATACTGTATACATCCAGAAAACCTATCCTGGTCACTGTCTCACATTACTAATGTCGTCCTGCACTGTCACAGTGACAATGGTCGATATAACAATACCACTCTACTTGCAAATGCATGCGAGTATGATAGGAAGTATCCAAGTATACCATCGGCCCCACTCACCATACGTCAAGCATCGATTAAACTATCAGTTTCCGGACTAGTTGTCAAGGCAGCTAACTACTGAGGAATGAGGAATGCCTGGTCTGACGGCTTATGAATCAGGCGTGCAAGGACCTGATTTGAACATTGACTCATCCTTCCCTCAGTACTACCATCCCTATCCGATCGTAGCGTCATCGTGAGTGCCGGCCGTGATCTATGAGGTCAGTCAAAGCTGATTGATGCCTAGATCTCGGTCTTGATATCACCGGGCACACCTCAACAACAAAAAAAAAAAAAAAAAAAAAAAAAAAGTGTCAAGACAGGCTTGTAAATATCGCGTACCAACAATCTGCACAGATGGATTAATAACAAGAGGAGCGTGACCTCAGTATCCAGTGACCCAAGGTTAAATGTAGAACCCTATCTACCTGCATGAGAAAGGTAAGACAAAAATAGTACTAAACCCAAAGAGAGGCAACTCTAGACACCACAACTTGAAAGTCACCTTACCTTACCCAGGGTGGTAAGCAAACAAGACCCAAAATCTTGGTACCGTTAGGAACTTACTATGTACATACACTACTAGTTAGGTTAGTAGTTAAGTACTAAAGGGTTAGTAACTTGAAGAACCTCCGCCAATCTCGATCATCAAATGCCAGCATGACCTTACCCAATACAGCTTTATTCACGACGAACACATTCCTCTCCTAAATGCCCTCTGATTGGCCCAGCACCTCTTTCATTCTTTAATTTAATTTAATTTTTTTTTCTTTTCTTCTTTGGTTTCCCCAGTGCCAAGTCGCACACTAATTTCCATTATTAGCTCCCAGAAAGCTTTACTAATGTAAGTAATCTTACTAACCAAATGAAACTACAAGGGTTATCAAAAACCACCGGATACCAATTCCTGAACTCCGATCTTCAACGGAAACAGTCAAAAAGGGTCACAGCGGGCCCTTCCGTACCTTACCTAGATCAGTTTCATCTCGCGAAAAAGTTTCACATATGTAGATTCCTAGATACTACCTACTACTTAGGGCTCAGACCAGGAGATCGAATTCGCCCGGCCGGCGGGGACGACATGCCCATTTTCTTCAAACCGACGCGGAGGGTCTTGGCTTGGGGCGGAAATCCAACTTCTTCAACTATACTTAGAAGTTTTTCCGCAAAAAGTTTTTTTACTTTTTTTATTTCCATTTTTATGATTTTTTATGATTTTATGGGTTTTCGGTTTCCTTGCCATTTCTTTTCCCTTTTTTTTTTTTCTCTCTCCTTCTCTGCCCCTCTGCTTGTGGTGCGCTAAATGAGGATTTACCCCTGCTTAAGTTCCATATCTGGCTGAATTTCCGACTTGGCGGTGGTTGCTTTTATGTCAAGCGAAGGGCGCGTATGTGTGTGTGTGTGTGTGTGACTGCAGTGTCATCGATTAATCATGCTCTTTTTCCATAGGGCCGAGATGAAACGGGACGGGAAGGTGGGCACTGGCCCCCGCGCATGGCTCTGGCATTCCCATGCGAGTATGTTGCTATATTTGGGAGTAAAGTATGTTGTGTAGAGGGGGTTGTGAAAAGGGCAAACTGTGCTCCTTGTGTAACATTCTACTCGTGGCTTTTTTGGGCAGATCAGTGCGCGGACTAGTCGTGCTGGGTGTTGTTGAGGGCTGGGACGAACTGGTGATTTGGGCTGAGTGTGAGTGTTCTCGTGCGGTTTGCTCATGGATTTGGAATTGAGGGTTGGTTTGGGTAAGGGTTTGCGATGTCTGTAGCTGATATGTGCGTATTGTTGGTGGGAGTCTGGTGATGGTGGATGGTTTTGAACTATTAATGCGAACAATGTAGCGGTGGGTGTTGCTATAGGGCTAAAGTAGAGTTGTAGAGGAGTGTCTTTGCGGTTGGACTAAAGATACTCATGCTTTCGTACTTGTACATACGTCGAACCTTTCCAACATCCATAAACTCCTTGCAATAGAAGGTCCTACTCTTGTTATCTAGGGCATGAAGTTCAAACGGCGTGGTTACCCTATCACGACAACGTCCAATAGGATTAGATCAGTCGTGAGATTAGAGGTGACTCTCGGTTGGTTTGGTGTTCCACAATGGCTTCTAGATCACAGAGCTTTTTTGCAGATGAAGCTTCTCGATGCTCACTATCCCAGCCGTTGTTCAATCTGGTGTAATCTCCAAGCATGATAAGAACCTTTAGCACCGTAGGACGGAGCAAGTTCAATGCCTGGAGCAGTCCTTTTCTAGCGATGAGGTGGACATCTTGAATAGCCTCCACACTTGTGACTCGCCCCGAGGTCTGTGCTGGTAGTAGGATGAATGCAATCTGTCATGGTTTAGCCTGAAACCCATGTTCCGCTGGAGATGGTGGGTGACATACTTGTGTAGGGCCTGGAAGAGCTGTAGTTCGACATTATATGCAAGCCCTGGTATCGGACATAATTAGTCTGGAGCAGCGAAAACTATGAGGTGGTCAGAGAATAAGACTCTATATACTGTCTATCCAACTGAACATGCTCCGCGTCAATAAGCGCCCTCGAGTTTATATGGGGCTGTGGTTCGACTGCAAAGACGTATGTAGCAGTTGGACTCGCTGAAGCGACCAATACCTGTCCTGATAATCTACACATGCATTGATCCAAGAACACACCTCCACAAACTACACAAGCTACTGATGTTGTACGGGGTACTACTCCAGGGAGACCTGAACACATTCGAGGACATGTAAACGTGGGACAAGCGCGACTCTCCCCCACCCCCCACACATCGATCTTCAAGTCGAACTAACCGGCGAACGGATGAGTTTTGCACAGCATCGCTTCAGTTGGTCGCGATAGAGGCTGAAGTGGCCGATACAAGAAATCATCCCGGATCAGATGTTTTCGAATGGAGATCGAATAGCAAAATTGCGGGCGCAGCATGAGAGGAGAGACGGCCACTTAAGCTACAACAAACCCCCGCTATCCGATAGGATATGGAGAGAAACACGTAAAGATTGGTTCACGGGATGTACATTTTGCATCTCGAAAGAACACTAGTTCTTTTTTGTCATTTCAACCCATAAAACCGACATGCCGGAGGTCCTTCTAGGAAGATGTCCACACAAACTCCTCGGAAACCACACGTAAAGTCGAGAGAAACATTCGCCCGGGGACGCTCATTCCAGCAAGCGGCAAACGATCATGTCCGTATTCGTAGTTCCCAATATCCTTAGAGATGTATTAAGTCTGGATCGATTCGTGATGCGAATTGCATTTTGGGCTCAATAACATGAATATCAATGTCCCCCCATACTCGTTCCAAAGACCCAATCCGACACCTTCTAGTTTTGTTATTTTAACGCAAACGCCTGGCCTCACGCTCGGATTCGAGGAGGCAGAGGATATCATCAACCCGGACTGTGAAGGTTATCAAGTCAGCCGGGCACTCCTCTTCGACTATTTAAGAGCGAAACATACCGGGGCCCTTGACGTTACGAATGATCGAACGGCTCTGGTCATCCATGAACTCGACACGGACCTGAGTAACACCACCGCGAGAGCCTACTCTTCGTTAGATATCATCACCCTTCATATAAACATCTCCCAGGAGACTATCTCGATGCTTCCAGAACGTGGGGACAGATCATACCGGTACGGCCCAGGACGCGGGTCACCTTCACGAGCTTGACGGGGGCTTTGGCGGAATCCATTGCGAATGATTGATTCTCTCGCTGTGGTTGCGATTGATCGAGTCGAGGGGCGTGTGTTGAAGGGCGAGGCGCGGGCGGTTGTTGAGATGTGCTGAATAATTTTCAGTGCGGTTCGGTAGGGTTTCCCGTCGCCGAACCCTCTCCACTCGGCCAAACTTTGAAGCGAACCGACTTTGTCCCGGATAAACTATCCGAATCTAGAACTTCGGTTTTGACATCTTGCTCTATAAAATGGTTTTGAGTGTCGGCATAGTGAAAGAAAAGTCTGCAGAAAAGCTAAAAAGCGGCCATTGTCTAAAAGGATCGTTATGCTCATTCATAAATTCTATCTGCTACGTTCATTTACTATAGTTATATTCTATCAACCAAATGGTACACAGAACTCATCCGCCTAGTCAGTCCATTATGCATGTCATCATTGTCCATTCCTCCACCTTCCGGTATATAGTCCTTGGATAACGCTATCCCAGGCTCATCGTCGTTTGTACAGGCCCATTAGATCTCACTCTGTGTAGGCCCAGACATAAAATTGTCACCACGAAAGAAAACAGCACGCCATGGGTGGAAAACAAAGAGGTGATCAAGAAGTAAAAGAAAAAGAAAGGCCGTTGCTCACTCCATCCAATAGTTTCGAAACATCGGCGAGAAAGGTGAAAGGGACATCAATAGGTAGATTAAAAAGAGAGAGAGAGAGAAAGAAGTATGAGGGAAAAGGGTGAAGAGATAAAAATGCAATGCAATTTTAATGCGCCTTTCGCCAAGTGTTTTGCCCTCGTTGAACACTAGCAATGCCGACATAGTCTAAATTTGGTATACAGAACGAAGTTTCTGAGCAACATGAGCCGGAAGCTGGGTGAGGAACGAATCAAAGTTGGGTATCAAGTTTTTATAGCCTTGCAGAACCTATATATGCCGTTAGTTGCCATCAAAAGAAGCCTAAGGGCAGCCCGGGAAGGTATTCCTACCTGCTGGAATGAGCTCTGGATGTCGCGGTAATCCTCCTGGTGGAGAGACTTAGTGGGGAAGGCGGCAATTGCTTGGAAATAATCCGCGAGGCTGGCTTCCATGGCCTGTGGATTCTTCATAACCACTTGGTTGAATCCCAGGAAGGCGGAAGCCTTCTCCCGGGTGAATTCAATCTTGTTCATAGCTTTCAAAAACGCTCCCGCGTACTCACCGAGACGAGGGGCAAGCTGATCCGAACAGCAGATTCCTAGCCTGCCTAAAGCCATCGCAGCATTCTCGTTCACCGAGTCGATGATCTCTTCGTTGTTGATGATAACGTATAGGCCCTGGTACAACTTGTCGGCGTAGGGTGAAAGAGCTGCTTTTTCGTTGACTGCGATCTCTCCACAAGACCAGCAGGCGTTGTTCAGCACGCTGAAGCCAGTGTGACGATCGTCATCTTTTATCAAGTCCAGATCAAGTTGTTTGATAAGAGTGGGCATAATATTAGGGATGAAGGGCTCCAGTTGCGGGAAAATATTGATGGCACAGTCGCCGAGCAGCGCGTACGACGACTGGCGCACTTCATAGTTCGGATCCTCCATACAAAAGCAGAGAAGGTCGAAAAAACGTGGTTGGGAATTGGCCAGTAACTCGCCGCTCTTCTGGGGATCAATCGCCTGGATGATCGCACTCAGGAGGTCCAAGCTGGTGACCAAGAAATCCTTATCGGGCTCCTCGATAGCCTGGTTATGGACGGAGGCCATATACTCCTGCAAGTTTTCGTAGATGATTTTAATACATCTTTGGAAGAGAGGAGGAGCAAAGGGAGCAAACGCATCACCGTACGCGGCAGCAATGTAGCCGAGGCATTCCAGCAACGGAAAGAGTTCGCGAGATTGATCCGATACTTTGTTGTAGCGGTCGATAAGAGCAGGCATGAGAATGTCCACAAGATGCGGCTGCGCCAGCTCTCCCATGACACACTCTGCCAAAGTCTGGACACAATCGTACAGGATGTACATATTGCGGTCTTTGTATTTTCCGAAGCACTGGACGAACTGTCGAAGGATAGGTTCACAGTAAGGAAGCAAGTTGGCGTCAGACTTCTCCTCCAAACTTGCAAAGGCGGACGCGGCCGCCTCCTGGACCTTCTTGTTGCCATCTAGCATCCTGCGAAGGATACCCTCCATCATGGGTTCAAAGAAACGAGCCCTCTCCGCTGGATCGTTGAGGTGTGACGCCCACTCGGAGTAACGCCCCAAGCACCAACAGGTGATCTGTCGCACCACAGGCTGAGAGTCATTCAAACACGAGATAAGATAGGGTACAAGTTCCGGCAGGTGAGGGGTGACCGCGTCCATACATCCATCTGCAACAGCACCAAGTGTCAAGACAGCAGCTTCCCGCTGTGGCCACTGTTCGTGGCGCAGGGTTTCCTTTAAGTACGGCAGGATGATCTCGAAGATCGGCTGGTGATAGACGTTCGAGAAGACATCCAATGCGGCGGCCGAGCATTTCCTCAGAGTCCACTCATCCTCGGGATCATCTCCAAATTCTGAGTCCTCAATTTCACCTTCGCTCAAGTCATCCTCGTCATCCTCCTCAGCGGCGGTGTTGCCGTTGGCTTGTGCCTCGGGCTTAGAAGAGTCTAACCGAGAGCCCTTCGACTTGGCAAACTGCGGTTTGAGATCTTCGGCACGATCTTCCACCTCAGCATCGTCACCCTCACCCGCCAAGCGGATGGCGTCATCCTCATCGTAGACCATGCTTTGAAGCAGCACAGGAACGATCTTAGGCATGTGAGGAGCCAGCGGCTGTTGCAGTTTCGCCTGTTCGCCAGCAACAAGCCAGAATTCCGCAGCATCAAGAGCCAGCTCCGGGTCTTCTTGGTTATGTTGCTGCATAATGATGTAATTCACAAGCCCTTCCATGTGCGGAATAAGTTTGTCAGGAGCAAAGTCTACCAGCTGCGCGAAAGTCTGGCAGACTGTCCGTCGCACATCGGTGCTGTCGTCGTTGGCCAGTTGGAACAACTGCGACAAGAATAGGTCCATCGAGGCGACAAGCGCCTGGGGTCTGTGAGGAAGAAAGATATGGATGGTGCCCAGCGCCATGGACCGGACCTTGGCACTCTGGTTGGATGTGAACTCTAGCAGCTTCGGAACAATCACGTCAAGGGGGCACTGCCCCTGATAGTCCCGTTCCAAGATCTTGCGGTTGTCCTCGCAGACTTTGGCAAGGGCCGACATCGCGGCCTCCTGTGCCATACCCGGAACATCGCCTGACTCGTTATTCACCAGAGATATAAGTTCATGCAGTACTTCCGGCCATGCTAACAAACCTGCTTGCTGGACCAATTCTGTGATGATGCTACCGGCTGAGTTTCGCACCTGGAAGTTCGTGTCTCGGAGCCCAACCAGGGTGACCGACCGGATAAATGATAGACTAGGCTGTGGGATTGTTTTGTATGCCACGCGGATCTTGGACTTCAGGTTCATCGCAGCCGCAAATCGCACCATATCATAGGTGTTCTGGTCGAACCCCACTGTCGGAGGGGGCTGCGGTGTGCTGAACAAATAAGCGATGTAGTTAACATAATCGGGTGACGACGTCGCTTGCACTAGCATCTAACAAGAAAGAGAGAGGGAAAACGGTTAGAAGGGGTCAACCAGTCATTAAGCGGTGCATGAGGGGAAGGTCGTGGTATAGAAACCCCAAAGCGGCATATGTACGGGGTCTCCGATGAAAATTGAGAACTAGGAAACGCACCTGTTCGGCCTGTTTTTGGGCTGTACGGTCATAAGGATTTAAGGAGTCCCTGAGACAGCAGGCCAGCTGCCTCAATGGCTCATCCTGAGGTTGCCACTCCATTGTGCACACAAGAGGGGGAGGACGAGGAGCAATTGCGGGTGCGAAAAGGAAAAGCGCCGAGAGGGAGTTGCAAAGAAGGTGTGGAAAGTGTGTACAGTAGTCGCACAGGAAACCCCGCCGTGGATTTTGGTGCGAAGCGGCTCCAACCCCTTCTTCTTCCCCAGAACGTATTTTTTCTCTTTGGTCAATGAAAAAAAAAAAAAAAAAAATGAACAAGCTGTAAAGATAAGGTGGAAAATCCCCTCCTTCCGAATATCCACCTCAGTTACTGGTAATAATTCTCGACTAATATTTTTCTTAAGGGGACGAGAGAGAGAAATACTTTAGGGCAGCAAGACGAATAATGATGGGGGTTTGATGAGCGCAGGTCGTTGTACATATATGTGACAAGACCGGTATTCTTCCTTTTTGGTGGCGGAAGATGTCAACTGCGTTTGATCTTCTTTGTCTGATTGTTATAGGTCAGGTCCCTCCTACTCCTTATCCAACATAGGATATGAAAATAGGTATAAAGGGGAAATTTGAATCATTACTTGAAGTTGATAATGTTCGGACATTGACCAGCATGACCTTATTGGTGGGCATGGAGACAAGTCTGTGGCCGTGCGTGGCCAGTGGTAATTTTGCCATTCTGCTTTGGGCAGAGAATTTTCTTTCAATGGCAAACTGGTGTTGGTCCATACTGTAATCTGTATTGCTTGGATGGAGCCCGAGAAGGGGGTAAGGAGACATTACCAACATACTCTCTAGAAATACTTAAGTAATAATATATGAATAACCAAGATAATTCGATGTAAGGCAATGCATATATATCTATATATGTCAGAAAACATTTTTGCTCCAATAGTAAGAACTCGGGATAAGAAATCACAGGGTTATGAGTATGCAGCCACAGTTACATGTAGCGAGGTAGTACAATACACGGTACACAATACATTCAGGTGCACGGACAGTTTACTCAGCATGTCCGCTGGACTTTAGTTATTAGAATGAATGAATCACATCGGATTTCACAATCCACCCCCTATTAATTACTCTTGAGATTACTCTTAAGATTGATATTAATATCAGCTTCTGATCACTTTAGCTTCAGATACCGCATCATGCATAATCAGTCCAACGATACTTTATACCGCATCTGAGTCTAGTTGTACATACATCCATAATTTTAATACCCTGTCAAGGTCAAGGTCTGATACCAGTTGTTGTTTGTGATTTCATGGCCAGTTACTGGTACCTTCAGTACATATGAACCGGACTATCGAGTATATATGCTATATCTACTTGGTCGGCCTAGCAATACTCTCCTTTTCTCTAGAGTTTTAACAGCGTTTCATCAAAGAACCATGAAAGGTTGCTAAAACGATATTATCCTGCTGATCATGGTCTCCAGTTATATACCACACCACCAAAGGGTTCTCGGAACGTATCAGGAGATCTTGTAGTGGGGTCATGACATGATACCTAGTGCTCCGCATCGTAAGGTACAACCACAGCCTATACCATGAATGGAAGTCTTCTACCGATCTTCTAGATCCCCCAGGTTCGATTTGCCCAATAAGCCGGGTGGTTATTCACACTACAAAGGGCCGGTTCCTGAATGTACTACCCGATAGTACGGAACTCTCCTTCCCTTCTCTAAATCAATCCCTCATCCGGAATTTCAGTTCCCGGCTCACGTGGTGATAAATATATATATAGTATATGTATGCAAGAGCTGGTTTTGATTCAAATCCCAATTGGGCCCTAATCCAGTCCTCAATTCATCTTTATTCCCGTCAATCGGTCAGCGTCCATCATGGACGTGGTTCTGGATGTGCTAGATACCCTGGCATTTGATCGACTATATGCGACGCTTCTTCCACTGCCTCGGGCTGCCCAAATAGCACATCACTTGTCCTTCAATAGCACAGAATCGGCAACATTAAACCAAAATGTGAACCGTTACTTCACCCTGTCGCCTTCCGAATGGGCCACACAAAGCATCTTACCACGAGACCACATCCTTCGACAGAGTTTGAGTCTATTCTTGATTACATGGTTGGGCTTCTAATTGCTCTTCTACAAGACGGACTGAGACTGACCATATGGTGATTCTTCTGGCAGGGCATTTGGCGTCATTGTCTACTTTCTTAGTGCGACCCTTTCATTCCATTTCGTCTACGACAAGCGCGCCATGAAACACCCGAAGTTCCTACGCAACCAGATCTCTCTGGAGATCAAGCAAGCCATGAAAGCAATGCCCGGGATGGCAGTCCTCACGGTGCCATTCTTCCTGGCAGAAGTTCGGGGATACACGAAGCTGTACGATTTCTCCAGCCAAGCGCCGTTTTCGCTCTACACATACCTTCAGTACCCCCTCTTCATCGCGTTTACCGATTTTGGAATCTATTGGATCCACCGCGGGGAGCATCACCCAAAGGTCTACAAGCATCTTCACAAGCCCCATCACAAGTGGATCATCTCAACCCCATATGCCAGCTACGCCTTTCACCCGGTGGATGGGTGGGCACAGAGCCTGCCATATCACGTCTTCCCAATCCTGTTTCCTCTGCAGAAATTTGCTTACCTGGGCCTTTTTGTCTTTGTATCAACGTGGACTGTTATGATCCGTAAGTTCAGCTTTTTATGCCAATCGTGATTTAAGAATCCGTGACACTGACCCATCGTAGATGATGGAGAATATGCCCTCGACTCTCCCGTTGTCAATGGATCCGCTTGTCATACCATCCACCACTACTATTTCAACTACAACTATGGCCAGTTTTTGACCATCTGGGACCGTATCGGGGGAAGTTATAGGAAGCCGAACGCAGAGTTGTTTGACCGCGAGGTGCGGATGACTCAAACTGAGATCAAGAAACAGATCGAGGAGATGGACAAGTTTGTCAAGGAGGTGGAGGGCGTCGATTACCGATGCTACCAAAATCAGAAGACGCTTTAGTGACTGAGTCTATTTGTTGTTTTTGATGGTCACACACCTGTATGGTATTCATAACAGGGCGGATTGGTTCCCGCTCTGAATTAAGAAGAGTATATACTTAGTGTTTAATTTAATTAACGAGAATTTGTTTCCAAGTTGACAATTAACATCAGAATCGGAGAAGAGATATGGTGGAGTATTAGTATTGCCAACCTAATTCGCAAGGCAAAACAGTGGGAATCCGCCACACTATGTCGCCGGAAGGCGCTCAGCACTAGAAATCACACCCCGTTCTCCATAGCTTTTTCTTTGGCTTTTTATTTTGCCTCTTTACCCAAGGTCAAACGGCATTGGATCAAAGTGGATCATTTCCTCGTCTCCACTAGGCTGTCGAGAGAAGGCGTATAGCACTATACTCAAAGTATGTTGTTGGGGTGAAAGCCATTTATCCATATATCAAGGGCGTATCCGTACCATCACCATTTCCCCAGGTTTTACTAGTTTCCTAACATTGTGTATCATTTATATATTGTCAATTAAGAAGTTGGCATAATGTACTTTACCAAGCGCTCCGGTCGTGCCCTATTCGCGAATTCCACGAAACAATTCTCGACAACCTTTCGACGCCAACTATCAGGTCTCAAGATCAACAACAACCGACTTTGGGAAACACTTCACGAGACGTGTGAATGGGGCGCCGCTCATAGATACGGCCCGTACGTCTCTCCCAACTCTTACTAGGCCCAGTTACGATGTATAATTTCCAGTCTAATGCACACTGTAGGAAGTCCACGGATACCGGCATGGCTCGTCTAACCCTGACCGACGACGATGCGCGTATGCGTCGCTGGCTCGATAATGAAGTCACCAAGCTAGGCTGCACACTCTACGTGGACCAGATGGGCAATATGTTCGCACGGCAGAAAGGTCGGTTGAATTCCTCCGCGCCGATGACTGCCATGGGCAGTCACTTGGATACGCAACCCCGTGGCGGTCGGTATGATGGTATCCTCGGTGTGATGGCAGCCTTGGAGGTACTGCGAACTATGAAGGAGAACGGGTATCAGACGAATTATGATGTTGGTTTGGTTAATTGGACTAAGTGGGTTTCCCTTCTTCTCTTAGTCAAATTTACTCTCTCTTTCTGTTCCCTAATCCGGCATTGACAAGAGGACAGTGAGGAAGGAGCCCGCTTCCCCAAGTCCATGTGCGCCTCAAGCGTATGGGGCGGTGTAATCCCCATCCAACAGGCCTGGGAACTTCGGGATATCCACGACCCTAATGTCACGCTCCGGTCTGAACTGGAACGGCACGGATATCTGGGCGAAATCCCCTGTTCGGACGAGGGATTTGCCCTCGGCGCTCATTTCGAACTGCATATTGAACAAGGCCCCATCCTTGAAGAAAGTGGACGGTCGCTAGGCATAGTCCAGGGTAGTCAGGGGTATAGATGGTTGACCTTCACTGTGCATGGACGAGATGCGCACACTGGAACGACACCCTTCAGTGCTCGTCAAGACCCATTGCTCGCTGCGTCTAAGATGATCGCTTCCTCGAACGAGATTGCCAAGCGACACGGGGCACTGGCATCAACCGGTGTCCTTAAGATGCCTTCTAATGCATCCACGAATACTGTCGCTTCCCATGTGACATTTACCTTGGACATCCGGCATCTCGAGGATGAAGTGGTGCAAACTGTGCAGAAGGAATGTCTTGAGTCTTTCGCTGATATTGCCAAGCAAGATGGTAAAGGGGTTTCGTTTGACTGGAAAATGGATACAGATTCTGCTGCTGTCAAGTTTCACAAGGACTGCATTGATGCGGTTCGGACTGCTGCCGACCAGCTCGTTGGCCCCGGCCACTATATGGATATCACCAGTGGTGCTGGACATGACACTGTGAATACTAGTAGACTCTGTCCTTCGACTATGATCTTTGTTCCGTGCCAGGATGGAGCCAGTCATCATCCGGAAGAGTATTGTAGTCCAGAGCATTGGTGGGTTCTTTTAGAATACTTTGATGGTGATTATAGTGCTAATGATATACTTGCAGTGCCTTGGGAACTCAAGCTCTACTTGAGGCAGTGGTTAACTACGACCAGTTTCGGTTGAAGGAGACCAATGCTTGATTAGGGAAAATTAGAAGTAAATGTATGATGGCAATCTTTGCTTTAGCTGTTTTATAATAAATTTATCCTTTGGAAAATTTATAAAGTCTCTCTCCATGCTGTCTTGCATAGGATGCAACTTTCCATCCTTATGAATTCAAATGTCTTGCTCATTCGTAATCCTACAGTCTCCAACCAAACTAGAGTATCCTGCGCGAAGAGTGAGCGAAATCTGCTCTCATTTTGTTGGAGTAAAGAAGTGGATAATACACCACCAAGTGGAGATGTTCATGGAAGGCGCTGAATGACTCCAGAATGTCATCGGAAGGCCGCAGGAACTCATCCTCGGCAATTGGAAATCAGCGCAGACCCGACAGAAGCTCTACATAAAAGCGAAAATCACTTCAAATAATAATCCATGCCACATATTATCTCTGCTATCAATTATAACCCATATAATCACCGTCATGTCTTCTCGCCGACCGATATACTTCAACCCCGCCGCGGCAAATGCACACTGCGACCCTCGCGAGACCCATGACCTCAAAGTATTCCATCAATCGCTCCCCAACTACGCTCCCACACCACTGACGCCCCTAGCCGACCTCGCAAAGGTCCTGGGGGTCCGCGCAGTTTTCGTCAAAGACGAAAGCGATCGATTTGGCTTACCCGCTTTCAAAGTCCTGGGCGCCTCATGGGGTTGTTATCGGGCTATCACTGCACAACTGGGACTCCCGTCCACGGTTAGCTGGGATGAATTATCGGCCAGAGTGAAGGAGACTTCGATAACCCTTGTTGCAGCGACCGAGGGTAACCATGGACGAGCTGTGGCTTTCGTTGCGAGACTACTCGGCACCAAGGCGGATATCTTTGTGCCGCGGAGTATGGATGAGGGGACGCAGCGGCGCATTGGAAGCGAGGGCGCCCGTGTAATTGTCGTCCCGAGTGACTATGATCAGGCAGTACGGGAGGCAGCGGATGCTGCGCGGGCTATAGACGGGGGGATCTTGGTGCAGGATACTGCGTTTGAGGGGTATGAAGATATTCCGTCGTGGATTGTAGAGGGGTATTCTACGATGATGATGGAAATCGATGAACAAGTTGCCAAGGAGGGTCTGCAATGTAACGTTGTTGTTACTCCCGTTGGTGTTGGTAGTCTGGCCCATACTGTGGCGAGGCATTGCAAATCTCGAGATGCGCCCGTATCAGTCGTGGCTGCTGAGCCGGACTCGGCGCCTTGTCTGCATTCTAGTCTGAGCGCTGGGAAACCGGTCGCTGTTCAAACGTCGTCGACTATTATGGATGGGATGAACTGCGGGACGGTGTCGTCTACTGCGTGGTCTGATTTGCGGCGATTTGTGGATGCATGCGTTACGATCTCGTGCTATGAATCCCATTCTGCGGTTCAGTACCTGGCTGCTCAGTCGATTACGGCTGGACCTTGCGGTGCGGCATCGCTGGCTGCGTTCAAGCGGCTTGCTGCAACGAAGGAGGCGGGCACACTCCTCAACAAAAATTCTGTTGTTGTTCTACTGTGTACCGAGGGTCCACGGGCGTATCCTATTCCCAAAGACGTTTCTGTGGAAGACCCAGTCGGGTTGACTCGGATTCTCACGACGATCAACTCGTCGAATCCCTCACTGTCATTAACGGATGGCGTTGGAGAGAACCAGATCGCAAACTACTTGGCCGCATGGTTCACTCACAGAGGAGTCGAGCATCATTGGGTAGAAACCGTCTCTGGGAGACCATCAATCGTGGGTGTCTTGCGTGGCTCTGGAGGAGGCAGGTCATTGATGTTCAATGGTCATATCGACACCGTAAGTCTCTCAAGCTACGAGAAAGATGCACTTTCGGGAGCCTTGGGTGAGAAGGATGGCCGGCGAGTAGTGTTTGGAAGAGGTAGTCTCGATATGAAAGGAGGCCTAGCAGTAGCGCTTGCAGCTTTATCTGCCGCTAAAGCGAGCGGCAACGCTCTTCGCGGCGACGTAATCGTGGCCGCCGTTTCGGATGAAGAGGATGCGTCTCAGGGCACGCACGATGTGCTGGCAGCGGGTTGGCGTGCTGACGCAGCTTTGATTCCTGAACCTACTATGGGCCAGATAGTCATAGCCCACAAGGGCTTCGTATGGATAGAGGTCGACATCCTCGGCGTTGCTGCTCATGGATCTAATCCCGCTACAGGACAAGACGCTATTCTCTATGCGGGATGGTTCTTGCGCGCTCTCGAGCAATATCGGCAGCAGCTACCTGTTGATGATATCTTGGGACCGGCGTCCTTACATTGCGGACTAATTCAGGGAGGCGAAGAGCCTTCTTCCTATCCCGCGAAATGTACCATCACGGTCGAATTCCGTACCATACCCTGTCAGACACAGGCGTCGATCTTGGGTGACCTCAAGTCCCTGCTGGAGGGTATCGCCCGGGAGAACCCTAGATTCCATTACGCGGAGCCTCGCGCTACCATGTTCCGCCCGACGCAGAAGTTGTCTGCTGATCATCCTTTTGTCAAACAAGCGGCTGCTTGTGCGACTACTGTACTTGGAGAGTGTCCTCAGATCAGCAGCGCGCCTTTCTGGTGCGATGCCGCGCTGCTCAGTGAGGCTGAAATTCCGGCAATCGTGTACGGCCCTAAGGGCGAGGGGTTGCATGGTAAGGAGGAATGGGTTGAGGTTGAAAGCTTACAACAGCAGGAGAAGGTCTTCAGGAAGTTGATTGAAGACTTTTGTCAGTGATGGTTGTGATATGTCATATGCAAGAAATCCCTATTCTATTGTATATAGTTGCTTAACGATCAGATAGAAACTTCTTGGTACATGGAGTATCTTCGTATGGCTTGAAGGAATAGATGAATTACGTAGAACCTTTACGCACTTTATCATGAGATACTTCGAGTGAAACCAAAAGATAATTTTATCCAAAGCTTAGGAGACCTTTGATAGTTCAAATTGACGATTTTCGACAGATCCTTCGCAGTGGGGTTAGATTAGAAATCTATCAACAAAGTATCAACAACGCGGGCGGCTTCTTGCTATCAACACAATGCCCGAGGCCTCGCGTACGTACAGATTCTTCCTGTGTCCCCGGTTCGATAGTGCCCTCAATTCCTTTGGTATTCACGTCTCGTATACCCATAATTCTGCGTCAGGACGTTTCCAAGTATCACGCCGCAGACAAGGGTTCAGATACCAGCAACATGAGGCGTGATGCCTACCATATCGGCAGTAGCCACAGTTGCCATATGTCCTGTCTCGAAGCCTCCTCATCTGAGCAACATGGTCCTCGTCAGATATGCCTGGCTCAGGCCAAGTAGTTATCTTCCAATCGGAGTCGTTTGTCTTCCTCTCAGAGAACTGTTTCCATTTTGAAACCTTATTCATCTTCTGGGAAGCATTTTGCGGAGGATTCCTACAGACTGCCGTCGCCTCTGCAATTGCGTTGCGCTGGTCAATATTGTTTCCCTTTTCAATCGCAGTGTTGCATAAGGCCAAGAAATCGGCTTCGGTGACCAGTTGGGCGTCGTTAGAAGTGAATGATGCGTCTACTTGAGCAGCCCAAATAGGAAGCTCCGCCTCAAGCTCATGGAGTAATATGATGATGGCACAGAATGGCATAATCGTGAGTTTTAGGCAGTTAGCTAGCTTGACAGATTTGCGAAAGTCGGCCACGTACTCAGCGATTGTTGCATATGATGAGCGCTTCATGTCGAAAACCTTTGTATACATGATTCCCAAAGGTGTATGATCATCACACATGACAATTCTTCGGATCGCATCGTATGTCTCGTCGGCGTAAACGATAGGATGGGTGGTTCTCATTAACTGCTGTACAACATCCCTGGATAACTGCAGCACAAGCCATGATCTAACCATACAGGAGGCCTTGTCCCACCTTGTATAGGATGATGAAGTCGGTAGAGGTCTTGGTATTGTGGAGTCTATGAGGAAATGAAGGTTGTAGGGGCAAAGTGCATTTTTCACGTAGAAATCCCATATCTCATAGTTAGATTGGTCAGTCAAGCATTCGGGTATCCTGTCCAGTCTATCGGGTACTTCGACGCTGAAAGTTATCTGCGTGCTGACTGAAGATTGCTGACGAGTGGGCGTTCTCTTGTCGAGAGATTCCCCTGCGTGATGGCCTGATTCTGTGTTTGTTGGGCTCTCTGAGCTCCTTGAGGAGGCGTGGTCTGACATCGCGAGATTATTTCACTGAGATCTCGAGATATCCAGAATGGCGAAATGCCTGAGGCTTTTCTTATTAGGGGGGTGTGAAGAGCTTCAAATTAGCAACTAGGTTATGATCACGAGATCATGATGTTAAGTGAATTTCCCAATGACTGCCTCCTATAGATCATAGGGGAACCTATAACTGGGATACTAAGAGGGAATGTACGTATTCCTATTGGCCTTAGGGCATGAGCCACCTGGTCCAATAAGGTTGCGAACAGGTGATGAGCTAAACCCCCTTTGGAGGGTGAGTCAGTAACCATTGGGAGGTAAAAGAAACGTGACGTGAATCAAACACTTCTGTCCCTTAAGCGCTTCTGGGATTTCGTGGGCATAAACATTAGCATGGAAAATGCATTTGGGTTTGGTTCATCACAAGGCTTTTCGCAAAGCTCTCAACACGCAGTTGGGTCTGCCGATGGCACCGACGTTTCGGAACTGAACCTCCTCAATTGGCCACCCGAGGAAAATGCCATCTTCGATTGGGATGCACTCAACGCTGAGCTGCTTGGCGCTCCCTCAGACCCTAACTGTGAGCAGTGGTCACTATTGATGGCGACTGACCTGCCTGGGCAATCAGTGATGCCATCACTTCATACTATCCAAAGCGACACTCTCGTCCCATCACCTGAAACCCAAATAAACGCCGCCGGTGTCCCTGCAACTCTTAACCGCCCTCCAGAACTATATAACCCTGTGCCTATGCGTCGCGGGCTTACTGATGTAACCCAATTCCTAGATGGTGCTTATTGTCCACCGCATCCCTGTAGCTATTGCCGTAAGCACCGGTTGCAGTGTCTTATTATCCGGACTGCTCCAGCGAATCCGAACCCAGTTACTGCGTGCTCGAGCTGTGTGGCTTTATTCCGCGAATGTAGCCTCGCAGTAGGAGAAAAACGCCAGCCTTCTGGATTTGAGACTCTCGTCCCAGCGATCGGCCATCTCCATGGGCTCCGAGAGCTGAGCGAAGATGCCACTTTCGCGAACCAGGGCACCATCCTGGAACAGGAGAACGAGCTAGACATTTCTATGCTAGACCCTTCCAAAGGCAAAACCGAACCCAGGGATTCCAAACAGTTCATCAGAAAAGGAGCCAGAGTCTTACGGGCTTGGTTCCTCCAGAACCAGGAATGTCCCTATCCATCCGAAGAGCAAAAAGCCCAACTTCTCCGTGAGACAGGCTTCTCCAAGAAACGCATCTCAACATGGTTTGCCAATGCCCGCCGACGCCAAAAACAGAAGATGGAATTCACCGGTCGTCCTCAGATTCAACGAGCTGGCTCTCCAATGCCTACCAGCCAATTGACAACAATGACGCCCTTTGAGCGATGGCAGGCATCCCCCCCGGAAGATGACCCGGTGCCCGAATCAGCGATCAGAGATGCGATCGCCCATTCTACAGCTGATTTGGGCTGGGGTGACATACCCGCTCCGATTAACCACAATTTCCCAACCGGGTCACCACTGCTGAACTTCGACTCGACATCGTCCCTCTTCGACTCTTCCGTGTCAGGATTCGGGAGCAGACAATCAGAAGCATCATCCGACAGCAACTCCACGGCATGGAGCCATCGATCATCCAATGATGGTGCCTTGCCATTCCCCATAAAGCCACCCAGACACCATAAACGCCGACCTTCACACGCTGTCGAAGAATACCGATACCAATGCACTTTCTGCCCACAATCATTCAAAAAGAAAAACGATTGGACACGCCACGAGACAAGTGTCCATCTCTCCCTGGAATCATGGATTTGCACCCCGAACCTTGCAGACCTGGAATTGACCGAACTGGACCAGCTCGCGTGTACGTTCTGCGCCTCGTCATTGCCTTCCCACGCCCATTGGGAAGAACACGACTTCCGTGTCTGTGCGGAGAAACCTGTAGACCAGCGGTCGTTCGCTCGAAAAGACCATCTCTGGCAGCACCTGCGCAAGTTCCATGGCTGTACCAAGTCTCCTATTCCGGACCTTGAGGCCTGGCGGTCGACGAGAGGCGATATTCGAAGTCGGTGTGGCATCTGTGGACTGCAGCTCAATACATGGGCGCAAAGGACCGATCATCTGGCGGGACATTTTAGGGAGGGCGCCCGGATGGACCAGTGGGAAGGGGACTGGGGATTAGAGCCAGAGATCTTGGGCGTCTTGAAAAATGCAGTGCTCCCGGGAAAACGTGATTATCGAACATGACTTCTATCTGTAGAACTGGAGAGGGATGGGGATCTACAGTGTGATAAAAATGGAAAATTGCATTATGGAATACTTAATCTTAATGGCGTGGTGAGTTACGCATGTAATTGTCTTGTAAATACCTCATTGTATATTTCTTCCACAGATAACATGTAACTAGCATTGTATCTCATGATTCGCCGGGAGAGATCTGCGCCAGCAATACGTGATATGTGCGTAAAGGAAATACTGCAGATAAAGAGGAAGGAAGAAGAGTATATCAAGTGGCAAAATGGCCGAAGCACGCCGGGCAATGATTGATATACTATATACTAGACTATAGCCCCGAGGGAAATTGTGTACGCCTATAAACTATGTATGTATAAGAAGACGATATATTCCGTCACACAATCTATGCCCACACCAACTTCTTTATGTCATAAACCAAGTGCTCTAAGATGCCAGTCCGTGCCTTGGCATCTTCCAATGAAATAATGTCTGACGCTTCAATTATGGATGATCCTTCATGATCATCGGAATCTGGTCGCGGAGCCTCACCAACCTTCATGGCTCGCTCTATTTCCTCGCAGATGGCCCGCACCCAATCTATTTCGCTAACTGTTGTACTGCTTCTCCTTGTCTGCGTGACAGAATTAGAGAGGGGAAGAGCTTTGAATGCAATGAACTGAGTTTTGGACCGTGGGGCACCCTTGAACCAGGAATACATGTCCCATTCGTTGTTGGAGGTGGCGTTGCTGTCGAGTGTCTTGGTGTCCACGTTACTCTGTAACGAGCGAGTGTTGACACGAAGAGCGTTTGTGTCGCCCTCACGATGCTCTATGACAAGGCCGACGTTGCCACGTTTGTCAGTTTGGGTGTCGGTTAGAATGGAAGTGATATATGTGCCGTAGTTGATTCGCGTCACGGAGCGTAGATCAATCCGTTCGAATGACAGCACCTTGTCGGTGTTCCAGTCGAACCGGCAGCTGTAGATGGCGGCATCTGTGAGCAAGAGAACCGCCTCCTCGAATGGCAAGGTTCGCAGGGTATTAGGTTGTCGTGGAGTAAGCATAGTCCAACCGCCTAGAAACTCCTCCGATTGTTCGCTTATCACGATCCTGCAGCTTGTGTCGATAGCATTTTGGCGGAGCTTTTGAACCGAAATTCCTGGGTCAGCTGTTTGCATCTCCGTGGCAAATTCTTTGAATACTTGCGTAGAGACATTCCCCAATAAGTAATCGATACATGCTTGTGAGAAATAGTCGCTGACAATATTGTTAAAGTAACGTGTTAAAGTCAGACCCAGGTCGTTCAGTGCACCCCGGTAGTCCCGCTTCCTCGTCCGTGTATAGTCGCCCTTTAGAGCTGCCGTCGAGGAATACTGCTTGGAGATGGCGTCCCCATTATCAGCCCAAAGGGTATTAAACCATTGAGTCGAGGAATCGCCGCTGAGATCAATTTCGATACCTTCCTGCTTCAGCTCCCGCTCTAGGGCCCATTGACCAAAGGCGCACTGTGCGACTCCCGTACGGTCTAGGCAGTCCATGCAATTCGTGCGGATGATACCCGTTTGACCTCGAACAACAGTATCGTTCCGCACGATTGTGTCCCCATATTCGTTCAAAGTGTTCTCCAAGCTATTTATGAGCCGATTGACGTTCTCAAATTTCATCCCACGGCATTCATTGTGGAAATCAAACCACTCTAAACCGAGAGGTGCACCTTCTATTCCTCCTGATTTGTTGAGAGCTTGCGCATATTTTTCATACTGCTCCCCTAGCTTCTTTTCGCTGGCATGCTTATCAATGAGTGAGACGGCTTGAATTTTGCCATACTTTTGGCTTAGTGCCCGAAAGTGTCTATCAAAGGCAAACTGGTTCGTTTCTGTCGAGTGGTGCAACACAGGAACGGGCTTGAAAGCATATGGGGACTGGGAGAAGTATAGGGGAATAGAACCACGCACTTGCAGATAGGAGTACATATTATGCGCAGAATCCCTGTCCGGAACTGAGAGAATCTGTTCGGTCTCTACGTTGTTGGCGGTATTTCCTTCATCATCAACACCACGGCGGAGATATCGGAGGCCAGGCCGCTTGACCGATCGCCGAGAAATCAGGGTAAGGAGAAAGTTCCGTTTATTGACATCAGCACCAGAAGCTTGTGCCTCATGTTTTTCACCCAAAATACGGCCTTCGGAGCTCCCTTGAGTGGAGTTATCCAACCTAGTCGGCTGGTGGTCCGGTGCAGTAGCTACAGTGAATTCCCGCTGGCCGACAAAACCCTGCATCAGCGGTAACACAAAGCTATGGGCATCGGCTGTGATGAATGGTGCCATGAGATGTTTATTCCAGAAATACTACCTAAGATTAGCAGGGTGGGTAACGAGGTCCAGAGACTTATTCTGCTTACCAATTCATCCACTATCTTGTGTAGTGGTAGATGGCTATTGAGCGCCAGCCTTTGCCCGGCAATGTGCCTAGTGAGGTCATAATCGTAAGCGAAAAAGAAATTACTCGATGTAAACAGCAGTTTCGTATAACGAAGCAATTTCGGTAGCAATTCAACCGTCGGGTCGGCCGACGATGGCTGTCCTGTGGTCTTTTGCAGCGAAGTATCTCCTTCCGCCGTAGTTGCTTCGGTGTTAATTTTGTTCACATCTGTAAGTTCGATCGATTGATTCGAAACTTTAGACGGGTCTTCAGTGTTTTGGCCCACTGTACCAAATCCTGGTAACCCAAGAGTTTTCCTCGACAGCCAATTTGCTGCGAAACGCCCGAACCGGGCCTTTTTCCCGATCACATCTTCCGCAATACTACTGACACTATGGCCTCTCACATGGTAAGTCTCTCGGACCGGAGAAGATGGAACGCTGCTAATATCGACCTCCTCTCCCTCAGTTTCTACATCAGAGAGGCTCTCCTCCGAAGCCGTCTCATCTTGCTCGTCATCACCTTGTAAAAGTTGTTCCTTTGCCTGGGAGATTGCGCGGCTAGCATCTTCTTGCGATGAAATTGGAATGACGGCGACATTGCTGATAGTATATACAGGCTTTCCTTGAATTTGCGCAACCTGTTGGCGTTGAGTTATAGAGATGAGAAAGGAATATGATGCAACGTTTAGGAGGCCTTTGGCGTAACCCAGTTAACACTTGATCTAATGGATAATATACAGTAACAATAGTGGCAAACGAAACGGTAATACAGAAAACCATGAGGGCCAGGAGCTTGCTTACCCACAAGGCCAAAAGCCTCCAACCCCGGATCTCGCTCATCTTGGTCCGCAGGGTAGGCTGGTATGGATGAAATCCTGCCAGTTTTGTAGTCAATCCGAATAGAGGAGGTCTCGCTGTTTCCATTGTGCCGCAACCCATTCCCCGGAAACTGGAGAATAAGTCCATCAACGGCAGCGAAGATAGCCAGTTTCCGCAATAAGGCTGGCATGTCGTTTTCGCGGAGGCGGAGAGTCGCGTCAGTTTCGGAGGACCCTGCAGAACTTATTTATAAATAATAAATGGTTGGAGCGATCAGACACGTTCAGCCTACACTAAATAAAGATTTATCTAGTGACCCATACTGTCGTAGAAAGATCATCCCCCAAGTCAAGCATATGTCATGGCAATATAGTAGTAAAGGTCATGTAGTGTAGATATAGCTTAAGCCAGGACAGCTGATCTCCACTCACTGACTTCATCCGTCAGGTACCCCACGTTCCCGTCGAGGCGCATCTTCAAAACTTGCATACCCACGAACATCCTTAAATATCTCCAAGTCCCAACTGTTTCTAAATGGAAAAGGAAATGCACAATATCTATCTCAAAATTGACAATAATGCGTATGTACAATCCTGTTTGTCGCAGACAACCATTTCCTTTCTAACCTCAGCCAAGGGGGCATAAAGAAAAGAAAAGAAAAGCAACCAAAAAAGAAATTTGTCCAATCCAGTTCAAATGACTCATGAGCATCCCTGATCCCCAACCCTGGTATATTTTCTTACGCTTCAAGAGAAATAAAAGTACAATGCAGCCATAAAGCAATATTCTCGGGTCGAATGGTGCCAGTAGCAACGCATGACTAAGTGGGTAAAAAGCGAATGGGAGAAAAGAAAACGTAACAGCAGTAACCTCGTCGTGATTTATAACAAGCAGATAAAAGAAAAGAAAAAAAGAAAAGAGAGTCCGTCATACTATCGCTCGTCATGCTTATTGGGCTGATGGGAGGTGCGCTCTAGATCGTCGCTACGTTTATTCTTGTACGTGGGCCCTGGCTCTCCGTCGCTCTCTTCAGTCAATTCCGTCAGACCGTACGCTTGGTTCTCGACATCGTAAGCGTGGATCAAGCCTTCACGGTCTCCATTGCCATTCAGGAAAGCAATGCTGGATGAGCTTCGACGATGGGGCTCATTGCTCCGCCGGGACTGCATCGATCGGCGAGTCTGAAAGCTTGCGATTCCATCGGTAGGTACCCCTTCATCATCCAGCTTGGAGTTCAACATCTGCCGTCCATCCGGGTCATGTCGGGAAAGGTTCAAAAGATAGACGCCGGAGAAGATAATGAGAAACCCGCACAGCAGCGAGATTGTGTTGACCGCATCCGTCGTGTTGAATCCCTTGAAAAGAATGAAGGAAGCGCACAATGTGGCTGTAGTGAACGTCACATAATACAGGGGATTTACGCTGGAGAAGAAGATTCTATCAGCTGCGAATGCATTATTGCGCCTACTCACTTACATCGAAGTAGAAAATTGATTCAGGGCCTTGTTGAAATAGTTCATCTGAGTGAGGATACAGAAGGCCGTGACAATCATAAAAACATAGGTCGACGCATGCGTAAACTGATTATTGCCACCAAGTGTAAGCTTCAGGGCAATGCCAAAAGCCTTGACGGACATGACGGAGACTGAACCGACGGTGGAACAGATCGAAATAAAAATGAGGGGGTTCTTTTTGCCGTAAACGGGCGCAACTCGGTAGATCATGACAGTCGAGAAAATGGCTACCGCAAGACAATAGAGCAGAAATCCTTTTGGGAGCTAAAGTTAGTCCTGCGCCGCGAGGAGCGGGGGTCTAACACATACCTGGTTGGAGAGCATAGTGCAGAATTTCTTCGATCGTCTCGACAGGCTTATCCGGAGGCGCATGAAGGACGATCACCACTGAGCCCAGAAGGCACAAAGCACATCCCATTTTACCCAATGTGCCCAGTCTCTCATCGAGAAAGTAGGAACCAAGGACCGCACTTCACTGATTGTCAACAAGTCGCACAGGGAACAGCAGACTGGAGGGCGATTCCTACCCTATTAAGACACTTAATGCGCCTAAAGGCGTCACGAGGATTGCAGGCGCAAAGGCGTACGCTGCGAAGTTTGCGACTTCTCCAATGGCCACTACCGATCGCTGTTAGCCCTCTCTCGACAGTGCACCAACAGGCGTTTTCGTACATGTGATAACACCACCCCACCAAATGGGGCTTTTCAAATATGAGAATCCTTCTCCCTCAAAACCATGTTGTTCGGATGCGTGTGTTAATCCCTGCATGCGACTGATTAGTCTCGAAGTTCGAGCCGAGGTGGGTATAGGCGGGTGAGGAGGAGGGCTGAATTGACGGCGTGAGCGAGGTCGAACGGACCTTTTTTGTAATAACAAAACTTGTGCCTGGAATATGGTCAATTCTAGTCCGCGATAAAAGCCAGAAGATGAGCCCATACCTATTGCCATCGTTGATAGAATGGCCAAAATTAGGCCGATATACCTATATACAACGGGAGAACCGGTCAGAACAACATGATCATGAGGCCCCTAGAGTCAAACAATCAAGGACAACAAAACAAGAAGCGCATACTTCTCCGAGAGCATATTGATGTATCTTAGGAGCTAGAGGCCCCCTCTGTTGTACGGACTCCAATGCTAGCAGTCGCCTGGCGGAATAAATTTCGAGAATCGAGAGCGACTGTCAACGGAGAGGTGGAATTGGGTGGGTGGGTGGATAGGTAGTTGTTGGCTCGGTCGACTAGCCAAGCATCCGGGGCGCACCAACAATGAATGTCTCTATTCAGGAAGAAGGACAAGAACAGCAACAGCAAATCTCTTGTTATTCGGATAGGAGTGAAAAACGCAGACAAGTAACTCTGCACAAGTTTTTGCAAGGCTTTTTGGGGTTTAGCGACTCTGAAAATGTGGTCGGTCGAGAACTGTGAATGAAAGAGAGCTAAGTTACTGGTCGGTCTTCCCCGATCGGTTCTAGAGGCTAGCCTGAGGCTGGCTTGGCTGCCTGCGCTCGTGCGGTGGGGGGATTTTTTCCCTTCCAGCACACGGAACCGGATGGTTTTTGGGACGCGTAAGTGGTTTGAGTCGATTAACCACACCAAACCCACTGTCTGCTTTGGGGAGTTTACCTGGAAAATAAAAAAGATGATTTCCTCATTCTTTCCTTCCTCTGCCAACATGAGTGTGTATACAGCCCAAATAGTTATCCAGTCAATCGATATCCTCCCTAGTTAGTAAATACCTATCCGGTGCCACCATACTAATAATAGAGTGCCAACCTTACGTACTCTATAGAGAACCGGACAATCACTGTGGTTACCATCAAGTAATACATACAGACAAAAAAAATGAGGAAACTAATTTATGTAAAATACTAATGATTTCGATTCGACCTAACATGCCACCGCCTGCGATGCTAAGTACACAACGTAGCCAAAGTCATCTAATAAAAATGGTCCCCTAGTAAAGGCCGGGCCATTCCCAACTTCAATCTCCAATACTACAGCCTAGATAGGTTCCGTAATGAAGGAATAGGTGGCCACATCACGCCACCCAATCACCATCCAGGATTTGACGCGCTAGCCCCTTGGTGCTCCCTGTTTAACCGTTTCTATGTGTGAGATCGGCGTTTCACAACTTGAGAATCTCAATCGTAGTCTAAGAATAATTAATTTAATTTAATTTCCTCTGAGTCTAAGAATCTCTTTCCCGGCGCTACAGCGGTTACCAGTGCACAGGCATTTTGTATCGCACTTTGCGGAGTACCTAACCTGGTATTATTTATGAGCCCTGCAGGCATCATGTAATATGATATAGTACCCCCCTCCTCGCATATTTTCCTTCCAACGTTGGACTATCATCATAAAATAGTACTGGCACGAGGTCCTAAATAAACTGCCGAGGTATCTACTTCCAGCTTCTATTAAGATTAGGTATCCCATGAGTTACGTCACACAACTGGAGATAGCCTCCTATTCCCTTCAAAGCTTCCAGGGCAGAGTCCCTTACGTGAGAATGCTTCCAGCCTGTAAGTTTACTTTTTAACCCTATGCAATGTGCCTGGACTACTGTAACTTTAAAAAAATAATTAATCTGCTCCGCGGACACCGACACCTCCGCGGACACCGACACGTGACCTTATATCAGTATCTATTGAAAGTCCCGCAGCTTTCTCTTATAACCAAACACCAAATTAGAGGATAATTATGGGAAAAAAAGGTAAAGAGGAAAACAGTCAATCAACATTGATAGCATAACTTCATTTTTTATTACTCCGTACTGCTGCCGTGCTAAGGACCTCTCCCTCTCAGTCACACAAATCATCCCATTGCGAATTTTCGCCTTGTTTAGTCCCAAATACCAAGTCCCCTAGTGAGTACAAAAGATGGGAGGAGAAATATTCAGAAGACACGTCGTAGATCAAGACTAAAACTAGGATATTATTGGTAACTGCCCCTGGAGGTAGGGTGCAAAGGTAAATCACCAGTGACGCCAGTACTGAACAGCATGCTATCTGGGTATAGCGCTTTTGGTATAGGCAAACCTTACACAACGTATAACGCCGAAACCACCAAGAGGTATCACTCCAGCCAAGAGACGCAAGCAATGCAACAAAAGTAGGGGGTTAAGTTATCAAGGAAGAGGAAAAAAGAGATAAGATCACCTCAAACCGGGAGAATAGTGCGTACAAACCTAAAACTTACGGAGCCGCGTCCGGGAGAGGACAAGACTGAACGTATACCTCTAAGAGCATACTTTGAAAATCTGAGGAGTTATTAGGGAGATACATACCTGATTCCGTTTGAGTGGCTGTGGCGGTCGATATCCACCGAAGTATTTTAGGTTAGTTCATTGTTACTAGCGCACCTCGATAGGAAAGATACTGTGATCAGCACGAACCGAGAGGTGCAGTGACTGGTTAGACAAATCCGACAAATGCGCATACAGTCCAGAAAAATGGCGGACTAGTCTGGCAGATAGATCAAAGGGGTGGTAAGAAACTAGTGAAGATGGTGAAGATGAGATCACGAAGACCGGGAGCGCTTAGCGTCTGGAGTAGGGCTCTCAGCCAGCTCAAACTCATCATCTTCCGGCTCACGATGCCGTTTGGTGGATGCCGAAACGGACTTCGTGCCAATCTCCTCATCAGCTACACCGAGATCTTCGTCGATCCCGAAGTCTAGGTATTCTTCCTCGTCATCGAAGGGTAATTCTTCGACTTCGTCTCCGATGGCATTTGATGCAGTATCTTGAGCCACATCAGTAATCTCTCCAGGAAGGCCTGTATCCACGAAATCGTCATCCATATTCTCTGGGCCGCCGATAGAGCTCTTAAGGTCTTCTGTGATACCGAGTGAGACGTCGGCCAGATCGGGACTAGGTTGAGCGAGGTTCCCTTGTACATCTGCGACAGTGCTATCCACCTTGGGCAAAGTATCTCCTTCGTCGCCCTGCAATGTCTCTTCGGTATCATCTTCGTCGTCTTGGGAAACACTCTCAACCTCGGTGTGGGTGTCTTCATAACTCTCTTTCGGCGGTTCCTCGTGATGCTTTTCTGTGTTTGGCTCAGTGGAATGGTCATGTTCATGACCAGAGGCATCACCTTCATCTTCTTCTTCATAGTTAATACTATTGGCAGTAACTGAGCTGATTCCCTCTTCGGGAAAACCCTTGTCGCTAGTGCCTTCTAGTTCGTACCGTTCTTCATGGGTGTCATGGGCCTCTTGATTATTAGGTGGCACATCTGTAAAACCGTCAGGATGTTGCTGCCCATCTGTTGAGTCATTTGCCGGTAGATTGGTTATAGTAGCTGTGGATTCCGTATGTTGCTCTTCTTCCGAGTCATACGATGCCTCATTTGGTGATTGTCGATCGCAAGGCTTTGGGTTCTCGAGCTGCAGCCGGCTGGCTTCTTTTGCTTCAGGGGCATCGTCTGATATGTTAGCACTTGCATCATCACCCTCCAAACATTGGTCATCCTGTTGACCCTCTGCGACTTGGTGATCGTTGGTAGTAGGCTCCTTTCCATGAACATCTTGTGGTTCAGAAAGGCGACGAACTTTTTCATAGGGCATATCTTGCTGCTCTTCATCCGATTTCAGCTCCTGGTCATCTCCTTCAAGGATATCTGCTGAGGCTCCCTCCACTTCATGATAGCCATCCCACGAATGGATCTCAGACAAGCCTTTTCCTTCACTGGCAGCTAGAAGGAGGTCAGAAACCTCCGCAGATATAGTCAGTTTCGTATTGAGGGTGAGATAGAGGGGTTCAGGTTCATCGACCCCATCATTGTGGCACAACTGTAGGTACAAGTCGACAATCTGATACAAAGTTATCTTTGATATATGTGAAGAATCCTGAGATTATAGTTAGTAGCTATACGATAAATAGTAATAGAGCTACAAACCTCAGTTAGTTGGATGTTCAGAGCGTCAACATCCATAATGAGAACTTCATTGTCACCAATATGCTCGCGAAGTACTCCACGACAAGACTGAAAGAGCTCTCCTAACGGCGCATATGCTAGGTTTTCATCTTCGAGGAAAAAAGTTTCGGAGGAGTCGCCCTCGTGAGGTGGGAATAACGAAATCTCGTTTTCTTGGTAGTAAACTCTCACAGGGTAGAGAGGAATATCCTTAGCTGTATCATTTTCTTGCTCGTTGTCTCCCGCAGGTTTCGTCTCTTGCTCATGTGAATCGTCAAACGCCGTGTGCTCTCTTTGTTCTTCTTCCGGTTCTTTGTGCTCATCCAATATTGGCTGGGTTCCACTAGTATCATCTTGATACACTTGGGGCTGTTCCGCGCCAGTTGTATCATCCTCATAATCACCAGGACCTTCCGGTATATCTACTTGAGCTGGTTTGTTAGTGTCGTTGACATTATTATCAACTTTCTCACGTTCAGACTGGCCCACTTCAGGTTCCTGGGTAACATGGTCGGTATCCTGATGATGGTGATGTGGAGTAACTTCTTCCGGTGCATCTTGCACATGTGCCGATTCGGCACCAGTCTCAGGAAGGTTTTCCGCGGTCTGGTTTCCACTATTGTCTTGTTCGATATTGCCTTCTCCAGTAGGGGTTTGTTCTGATGTTACTTGATTAACTGCAGATTCAAGGGGTGTCGGGGCTTCTTCTCGGAGTTCTGGTACAGGAGCTTCTGGAACAGGGGCATCAATGTCTTCCTCAAAATCATCTTCTAGCATATCTGCCTCGTAAAGCTTTTCAGTGCCGTACTGCATCTCGACACTATAACTTGTCTCTGCATATTGGTCGTCTGCATCAAGCATGGTCGGTTCAGCGACATCATCTATCATGTCGGCATCATTTGCACCATCTTGTTCATATGTTGGTTGAGGAGGCTCCTCAAATTCGTCGTCTCCAATCATGTCTTTATCGTTGTTCGAGGCTTGATCGTCCATGACATCGAGGTCGATGTCAAAATCGTCGGCATGCCCCGGGTAAGGGGAAGCCATCTCCATCGTATCATCGATCACAGGAGGGTCCATCGCAGAGAACGCTACTGGAGAGGCTGTGGCCATAGCATGAATGTATTGAGAGGTTATCGCGTGTAAGATTCAGTGTGGCGTTGGATGATGTCGAGTTCGAATACAGGCGTGCCTGCTACGCTTACAAGAAAAACCAATGTTTCAGTCAATGAGTAGAATGAAAGATCATAGAATCTCTTTTCAATATGATGTTAAAAGTGAGAGGAAGATGATAAGAAAGGACGCGTTAACGGGATTGTTTAAGACTTGTAGAGAGCAAAGTTAGGCTCTGGCTCTTGTGCTGTGGTAAGCGAGGGGGTAGCGCTGTGCACGGGCCAACGGAGAGACAGAAGTGAACAGCAAGCGGCTCCGCCGCCGGAGTGGAATACCTGGCATTGCATTCGACCACAGTCTGGACACACTTTCAGATATTCACCCATTCCTTTAAAGCCGCCATTTTGTCTGGCTACCATTAAAGCGGATTCGTATTTTCTTACTATTCAGTCATGGTCTGTTTCTATCTTCCGTAGTCTCAGGCGAACCGTGCTGACCATTGTCAACCCACAACAGGTTGTACTCGCAGCGTCCATATGCACCCGCGGGGGTAAGGCAGTTCTTTCGCGCCAGTTCCGTGAGATTGCTCGCTCTAGGATCGAAGCTTTGCTCGCATCCTTCCCTAAATTGGCAGATTCTGGCACCCAGCATACCACCGTTGAGCAAGACAATGTCCGCTTCGTGTATCAGCCCCTGGATGAGCTATACATTGTCCTGATCACCAACCGCCAATCGAACATTTTGCAAGACATTGATAGCCTTCATCTCTTTGCCCAAGTTACCACCAGCATTTGCAAGAGCTTAGATGAGCGGGAGATTGTGCGCAATGCTTTCGAGCTACTCAGCGCATACGACGAGCTGGTAACACAGGGGTACAGAGAGAATTTGACACTGTCACAGATCAAGACATTCTTGGAAATGGAGAGTCACGAGGAGAGGATACAAGAAATTATTGAACGGGTATATTTATTCCCCACTAATCGAGAGTTCGACGGCTCGCTGACTTTACTTCTTAGAATAAAGAACTCGAGGCGAGTGAGGAACGTAAGAGAAAGGCGAAGCAACTGGAGATGCAGCGAAAGGAGGCAGCCCGCACCGGTCGTGCCATGGCTCCGCGAACCCCATCTTATCCCGTGTACACTCCTCCGTCACGACCTGCCATGCCTGATTCCTACGATTCCTACGAAGCCGAGAAGAAGAAATCATTTGCCAAGTATGTATCTGTATCCCACTGTTTTCCCTGCTGTTCCTAACGAGCAACGCCTTTAGGCCATTGCCGATCAGAGGAAAAGGCATGCAGCTCGGCAAGAAGTCAAAATCTACGGACATATACGAGAAAGTCCGCGGTGATCTGGGCCCTGAAGTTGAGGAGTCTAGCCCACTAGTTACCCCGCAGGCCTCAACCCCTATCGTGGGGGAAACTTCCTCCGCGCGGGCCTCTTTGTCTGCCGATCGGGACCCTATTCATGTTACTATTGCGGAAACAATCTCTGCCAGTCTTACTCGCGAAGGTGCTCTGAAATCCTTCGAGGTCAAAGGCGACCTACAGCTCCGCATCTCTGATCCATCATTCACCAAAGTCAGGCTTGATCTCGCTACCAGCTCTACCCATGGAGCTCAGTTCCGTACACATCCAAATGTTGATAAGGCTGCCTTCACCGACTTATCAGCTATTCAATTAAAGGATTCAACCAAGCGATTCCCAGTCAATAACTCAATCGGTGTCCTACGTTGGCGCGTCGCTAGCTCTGATAACACAGACATCCTTCCCATCACATTCACCGTCTGGGTGAACAGGGGATCCGATTCTACCACTGTCACTGTTGAGTACGAGCTTACCGGCTCAGACGCTCTGCGGGACGTTATTGTGACTATCCCATATGGTGAGACAGAGCCATCTGTATCTAGTTTCGATGCTGTATACGAAGTGACCGGGGATAGCATCGACTGGAACATCGGAACAGTGGATGAAAGCAACGCGACTGGAAGCTTCGAGTTTGAGTCTACAGGCGATTCTGACGAAAACATTTTCTTCCCAATGAACGTGCGCTTCTCCAAAACCAATCCTTTCGTTGACGTTGATGTTACCGCTGTCTCTCTGTTAGAGATGGGTGGCGAAGAAACCGGATTCAGCAAGGAGGTGAAGAGCATTGCTGATGGTTATTTGATCAAGTAATATGGTTTCGGGTGTATAGAGTATTAATGATGTTCGGATTGCCTTCTTAAGATTTTATCACCGCGAATTCCTCTAATTCTGTTGTCCAGGGCCCTTTTGTTTTTATGCTCCTCAATAAAACCCATCCTTCCCGTCTTTCTCAGCTAGAGTTTCTTTGGACATTGGCATTAAATCTGTGTACTTGATGAGTAAGGGGGCAGGGCGTTATTCCTTGGACGTCCTAGAATCTACTCTTGGACATAAGCAACTATGAATCATATTTCCACCTACCTCTAGGTTCGTCAAAGGGGCAGATTGACTTCATCTATAATTAATTCCACTGTTCTTGGTCATTTGAGGGGAACACAGAGTCCTCTTTTGATCCCACCTTTCCCTTCGTTATTATGGTATTGATTTCTTTTTTCCTTTTTTTAGAACAAGAAGAGAGTGATAAAAAAGGAAAGAAAAGGAAAAAAGAAAAAAAAAAAAAAAAAAGATAAAAGTTTCTTTGGTACAGGTGAAGGGTACATGAAACGTTGGTTACTATTTAAGTGGTAAGTCTAAAAGTCACCTGCCTTCTGCATTTCCTGTACTCACTTTATTTATTTACCCTTGACCTTAACACCCCCTCGATCTTACCCAGGTAGGCAGACGGCATTTCACTCCACTAGAGCCCGATCCCGAGGTGCGCGTGAGCGAGAATGAGAACCTTTCAGCTCCGCTGACCGTGGCTCCTCGAGTGAGAGAATTTCGTCGGAACTGGGTCATTCGGATGTAATGAAAGACGTCAGCATCAATAAGCACAGTCACAGATCCACGGTGTATAGAGCTGAAGAGGGAATGGGTGTGTATCGGCTCATACTTAGTGTATACAACACTCGGTCAGTTCTGTCATTGATTGATCCTCCAAGCTCTCCGTACCCCCAACATTCCGCCATGGATGGTCAGCATTTCGGTGACCAACTACCTCACCTGAGCTTCCGGTTATTGGGTTACAGTCAAAGAACGACAACCAGGGCCCCCGGGAGGCTGTTGGGGTATCCCCCTCCCCTCTTCCGCGGCACTGCCCCTCAAGCGTTCATTCCTCAATAATCGGGTGGGGTGCAAATCTGGGTCGACAAGGATCTTTATCAGTCAACCAAGGGCTTGGGGGGTTGTCGTTTCCATTGTCATGTGTTTGTTGCGCTCGAGGTACTAATGAACCCACGGACGAAACCTCGAAACACGGTTACTGGTACCTTCCGTGAGTTATAAAGCCGACATGCAACTATGGATCACTCCATCAGCTATATACTCAGTTCGTTTAACCTTTTACCTTGACTGATGTGCACCGACGATGCGCCCTCACATAAGCATTACACATAGGGACCAGACGGGAAAGAGGCGAATCTAGGCCATGTTCAACCAGCCCTGTGAGAGGCTCTTTCACCTGAGAATGGGCAGACGGCCGAAAGGGCGGGAACCAATGAGATCGTGCAGGGCGGCTCTGGGTGTGACCGATCAACCATACTCACTGCATGTCACATTGACTCCCCTGCACGGCGTCTATGGCGATATTCGGGCATGATGGATATCCCTTGTCCAATCTCAACCGCCACCGGGTTGGAGAGACCCCATTATTACATAGGTTAATGGCTTGGTTACCCTAATAGGTATCAGCGGTGAACTTCGAGATCTAGAACTTCGTTTCTTGTACCAATGCAACCTGCGCATTGTGGGTTTCATACACCCATCAAAATGTCTTTAGCAATGGCCCCCACATGGTGCTCAACCATGCCTGCCAAATATTATCTAAAACTTTTTTTTTCTGATTTTTTCCCCTCTCTTATGTTGGTATGATTGCAGTGGTTAGTTATGAGACACTTCTCGACCAGGAACATGTCATGAATCATTCCCCGTGCCTACCATATTTATAATGGCAACAATTTGTGGAATGATTCTTTTCCTCCAGAACAAGCCATCGATCATGCCTGACTGCAGCAAACAATTTCTGATAATTGGCGCAGGAAGAACTTTATTTTATTAGGTATGCACCTCTTACATATTACATATTAACTTTGCCGTTGAAGCATTGGTACTTATCTGGCTTGCGTGTCCAAGTAGATAAAAGTGTACCTTTTTCAAAAACGTCGTTTTCATTACACAATGGCCAGCCTGCAAATACACACCTGGAAAGAGCAGCCCACTATGTTCAACGTGCCGTCCTCTGAAAACAAAAGCTACAGCCATAGGGTACGGTTTGTCCCATCGAGCGCTAAAGCAGCCGCCAATTTTCAAAGCATGCTGACATGGTTATACTTCTAATGTATGGTATAGGATAATGCAATGGCCCCACCGCATTCACACGACCTAGATCATCTTCTGGGTGGCAGGAAAATGGCTATACCCAGATTAGCAGAAGGAGCTGAGTCTGCCTTTACCTCGCCCGGAAGGTTCCATCGTCGGCATGTTAGTCGGGCCTGTGAATCCTGCAGGCAGAGAAAAACAAAATGCACGGGTGACAAGTCTGGCTGCCGGAATTGCCGAGAGGCTGGAATCATATGTTGCTATACCGACGGCAAACGAGAGAAATCCAAGAGGTAAGTGGCAATGCGAAGCTCCAGATCCGATCCTTGAAACATGATAACGTTTTTGGGTCACTTTCAAAGGCAGATGGCTAGCTTAGAAGGGAAGATACAGGCCTATGAAGATCTTCTCAAAAAGCTGAGCAACCGTCTCGGTATTTCTGGCGAGTATTTGGTGAGCCTTGCGCTAACGGTGGGTGTGAATTACCCTTCCTAGTACTCCCTCGCTGAGTGAAAGCAGGAATGTGCCACTTATTCGGCCGCACAGTCTGATGCTATATTGGAAGAAGGGAAGTTATTTGAGCCTTATCTTTCAGGCACATCGCCTGGATCTCATTTTTCGGACCACACCGAAGAAGACTTTAATAGGGATGACTTCTCGCGGGCTACAGGCTTCATTGGTAAAAGCTCGGAGATTTCATGGCTGCAGGTGTTAAATAAAGAATTTGACTCCGGGTGCGAGGTATGTCGTTCAACTTCTGGCATATCATCACCGTCTTTGACGTCCTACTGTGATGGGCCGATAGCCTCCTCAAATTATCACCTCGACGACTTAGACATACCTGTTATTGAGCGACTCGACATATCCGAGCTTCCACCTAAGGACACTGCTACAAAGCTCTTCAACGCGTACATGAGTTCTGTACACCCCTCTTATCCCATCATTGGAATTTCAACCTTCGCATCCCAATTCCAAGCATTTTTTAACAACCCATCTTTAAAGCCAGGAAACAAGTGGCTTGCCATTTTAAACCTTATTTTCGCTATTGGTGCAAAACAGGCCCAGTTGACTGATGCCGAGTGGAAAAGGGACAAGGATGATCACTACTTATACTTCATAAGAGCAAGAACTCTGAGTCTTGAGGGGCAAGTCCTTCATCATTCTGACCTGCAACAGTTACAGGTCGAAGGATTGGCATCATTTTATATGTTATCATCTGGTCAGATAAATCGGTATGTTCGCATTGCCTATCTACGTTTCGAATGTTACGTTCGCAAGACTCACAAATAGACCCAGATCATGGAAGCTCTGTGGTAGTGCGGTGCGAAGTGCATTGAGCCTTGGGTTGCATCTACGCAACATAGGGACGGGCACATCGGATACTTCTAAGGAAATAAGATATCGTGTTTGGTGGTCTCTATACACACTCGAGCATCGTCTTAGTGTGATGACAGGCCGACCTTCCTGCATAATCGATGACACCTGTACGACACCTCTGCCTGTTCCCTTTGATGAGAGTGACTTCCGACATGAGCCGGTGATGCGCCTAATAAGCCGCTCCACACCGGAGGGCCTTAGCCAACTCGAATCGGTCCCATGCATGTCACTTTATTTCCTGCAATTGATTAAACTCACCTCGATTGCGAAAAGGATGGCGAGCAGACTCTACAATCTCGAGGGAGTGGAGACGCCTTGGCCGAGAATGGAATTTGCAATACAAAGGTTAAACCTTGACCTTAATTCCTGGCTTATAAACCTACCGAAGGCTTACGATTTCACCTCCACACACACTTCGCAGGGCTTAGCAACCCACAGAATGAGCCTAGCTCTCAACTTTTATAGCACAAAGATTGGTATCACAAAGCCATGTCTTCGGCGTCTTGACCCAAGTGCGCATGGGGATAAAGCGGTAAACTTTTCCAGAAAGGCAGCCGTCGAATGCGTTGAATCAGCTTGTCATATGTTGAGACTATTTCCCGAACCTCTAGAAGCAGCATTGCTACACAAAATATCTCCTTGGTGGTGCATATTACATTTCCTTATGCAAGCAACTGCCGTATTGTTGATTGAGCTCTCTTTCCACGCTCAGCACGTCCCAGAAAAAGCAGCTATGGTGTTAAAGGCGGCCAGAAAGTCTTATGATTGGCTGTTAGTCATGTCGGAGACTAGTATGGCCTCAGAGAAAGCTCGGAAGATGTGTCATGAGTTTCTTCGTCGGCTTGGCTTCAATGCTAATGCTAGAGTCTATAGCTTTCCTTGTATAGCAAGTCTCCATTCACAGGACTCGGTGGATGACGAAGTCCACAAGCCGCCTAGTTTACGAGAAGGAACTACCACCCCCGGCAGTCTCATAGGCGATGTGGGTTTTATGTCTTTGTCGCCGGTAGACCATTCTACTGCCCATTTTGCCCCACAATCGTCTGTTGGTATGGAAGTCCCCGGACCACAAGCGTTTGAGCAGGACGAGAAAGCTCTAGATGCCCACAATTCTTACGGTGACTATCTACCTTATGACCCCGCCACGGGTCAGATAACCGGTTCTTTCTTCCCTCCCGAAGATGACATTAATATTGGGCTCGAATCATACTGCTGGGATGAAAGAATAGAATGACTAGCACGACAACTGGCCCCAGTACCTGCACCCCCCAACCAAAATGTCAAAATTATTCTAAAATAGCACAAGAGGCTACACACTCTTTTAATAATACGATGCCATCAACCCTTACGTCTGCTGAAAGGAGGAATTGGTTGTTGAACACAGAGTCCCCGGAACAATTCTACCACACGCGTTATCTATCATTGACTTCAGATTCTTGATTGCACGCTGGCGTCGACTTTGCTATGTAATATGTAATGGCCACCGACCGACATCCTACAAATTGACGATGACTATATTTCGTTTACCGCCCATTCGTCTTGAAGCTACAGACACAATGAGAATGATTTTGAGTCAATCGGTACTGTATAAGCAAAGAAAACCAAAAGTGGAGACATGTCAATAGTAGCTTGATCATCTCGGCCCTCCGCAAGCGGGTTCCACGAACTACGATCTTCCGTTTCATACTTCATTCACTCAGAAACTTCATCCATGAGTCACTGCCCCCGAAAAATAAGATATACGCGCTTTCAACACTTATCGTCGGGCTGGAAGCATACGAATCTTTTTGAGCTGCGACATGCCTACTAGACCGCGATCCTTCTTTAGTACTCGGTATACCGGCTTTTTTCTTTCTTTGTCTTCTCCCCAGCTTTGCTGAACCGCAACACATTGCTATTCGATTCATCCAGTCATAATGTTCCTATCCTATCCTCGGTTTCTGTCTGAAGGTCCTGGAGATACTCAACAAGCGCAATATGCGAAACCGCTTTGCAATGTTCAATGCGCCGACCTATCGATTTCCTAATACCCTTATTCTTGGCTGGTGGAAGTGTTAGCGTTCTTTCTGGCCTTGAATTTGTCTGGATTCACTTGCAGTAGTATAGTTACAAAAGAATGTTGCCGCGAGGCTCTATCTGTAAGGACTCTAGTGGCTTTTCATGTATTTGATCATCTTCCTGAATTGTAGCTTGACTGTCCTCCATGATTCTTCAAAATGGGGAATTCGTCAGCGGATGTGTGCCCTCGAAAGTAATGAGAAAGAAGGGCAAGTGATGCGCGTATAACAACGAGACAGATAATGTATACCTATATTTATGAGATCGTCGCGTCTTCGTAACAACAAAAGCCCAATGAAAGTAAGGCGACATGACGATGAACTTTTGGTACCGCGTATCAAATACTGAATATCAGTTTAAGCTTCCCAGTTCCTCTTCTTTGCTGTGAAAAGCAAACGAGCTTTCTCCTCCTGGGAAGAGGATCGTGATAGGCCCGATGACATGAGCGGTATAGCGCTAATTCGAGACAAATGGACATCGAGAACTAGGGCTCTTTGAAGTGACCGGTTTGCCCATGAACTAGACGCAGAGGGCCAATCTTTGCCATCCCAATCCTGCACTTCAATACCTAGTAGGCCTCTACTGTCACCCACGAATCGTTCTATGCAATCTAAAGGGGGAAGAAACCGGCGTCTCACACCGCAGCCATTATGATTCGTGTCGATTTGATAATCAGGACACTGCTTAAGCGAGGAGATAATAGTTGATATGTCACTTGGGGGGCCGCCCGGCTGGGGGCGTTCTGTTTCCTCGTCTTCGGAGTCTAAGCTGAAATCTGGATCTATTAGGGTGGATCCGAGGAATATCGTCTTCGTGCGTAGAGTGAAAAAGCGGGTCATTTGACCCAGATGAAAGGCGTCGCAGGCACTAGAATTTCCGAATCCGCACCGACATTGATACTGTCGGGATTGCACTGTAGTACCTGCGACCGATGCAGTGGGCAATTTAAGGCGTTCTGGCTCCTCCAGTGCGCCAAAGGCGCGGAGAAAGTACGCTTGGAGATCTGTGATGGTATTCAAAACGCATTGTCGCCTATAGTATAATTCTTCTAGAGACTGTCTTAGCACTTGTGAGACATGACGAGTTCGAATGGGTTTTTACCTTCTAGACCGTCGGGGAAGTACCGCCAACGGACACTAGCTGACGTAGGTGGTTCAACGCCATTTACCCAAAACTTTGACCCAAGAAGGATCAGCGCATGTGTCCATACTTGGAGAATAGTACACTCATTAAGAAATCTTGCTATGAAGATTGTTTGCCGAATACGGTCCTCGTTCAGTCTCAGTATCGAGACATCGAACTTCACCATTGGGACTCTTCCTTTCCCAAATGCATAACCAGTTCTCTTCAGGGCTTCTCGGATAATATCAGGAGAGTTGAAGGCATCAGCTAGCGCTACCAGTCTAGCAACTAAAGAAGTAGGTTGGGTTTTGAGCTCCCCGTCAAGTTTGATTTTCTCTTGATCGTCAAAGGAATTGAATGACAGCACTCGAAGGAATAGTTCGATTGCGTCTACCCCAATTTTTGGTGGGAGATGATCCACCGGCAACCTGACAGTTGGCAGGGTACTTTGGATCGAAGCATCATCAGATAATGCTTTCCCACCCTGGTTCCACCTCGCCTTCTGTAAGATGAGATTCCTGCCTTCAGAAAACTTATTAGGGTCAAGCAAGGCCCGAAAGTAGGGACTGTTCCTTATAAGATCATCACTTAAGACCTGCCAACGGTGACTAGCGGATTCAGGGGAAACAGAAATAGAACCCTCTAAGGGGGCGTATTCAACAAGCACATCCCCGGTTCTTAACAGAGCTTTTACAACTGGCTGAGCCCCAACTGAAGGGCCATTAACCCCTTTATGGTTGCCAACAGCCATGGGAGCGCCCCTTATCGGAAGGGGGTTGTCTTGGATATTGCGGAGATCCAGTGTTTGAAGCGAAGCCTCTATTCCAATAGGTGCTGGAGAAGGATCTGGCTCCATGATGTATAGACTCTGGAGGCAAGGCTCTTTATACTGGCACGTTCCACATTACTCGCGTCACAATTTTTATGTAGGATCTCATATACGACGCCTGTTTCTTGGATACTTGGTAGACCCGGTTGTGGCTTGTTTGTTATTCGGATGTCCTTTTACACAAGGATGAGAGCATCATATGTTCCCACATGAAGAAAGACTTACGGCGACAACACAACTGGCGGGGAACTGAAATCACTGATCAACGAACGTTGCCTCATCGGGCGTTCGAGTCATGTGACGGTACCCATTCCCAAAATGGTAGTTTGTGATTTTTTCACCTTAGAATTTCAAACACGAATAGTACCAGTTTGACTAAGTGATTTTGGTATTGAAAATAGTAGATATTATACAGTGTAATCTGGTGCCGCTGTAAATTAAACACTTGTATCCCTTCGAACAACTTGTACCTCACCATTCCATCCAATGGGGTGCCCAACTCCGTAATCACAAAAAGAGAAAAGAAAAAGAAAAAAATTGATGGTAAGAAAAATTGCGCCAACATCAAGTCACCCAGTAACAATAAGTAAACCCCAAATGAAAAAAGAGCAAGTGACGAGAAAGTAACAGTTAAATGGCTAGCAGCGTTCCTGCTTTACGGCAAGGATACAACAGGGATATGGAGAATTTCGTATTCGTTCCGTTTACTTGTGCTGGTATGCCCGTTTTGTTTTTCCTTGATGGACGCATTTCGAAGCTTCAATGCATGTGCCATGCTGTAGAATAGCTTCGTTGCCTGTAAATTCGCTGTATCCACCTGCGACATCTCCATCGCAGACCGGGTCATCTCATCCATCCCACTCTCGTCGTCATGATCTTCAAGATCATCGCCGCCCATGAGACTGAATCTAGGAGGGATGTGTGAGAATAAAGCCAAACATGGTTGCGGCTCTTCTTCGTCTGAAGCATAAGGACTAGGTTGCTGTTGGTCTGCTTCGTGTGCAAGAGACTCGGTGTCGAATATGTCATTCCTTTGAGAAACAAGATGCCATAACTCGCCGCAAATAAATCCAATGACAAAATCTTGATTGGCGCGTGCAGCAGCGAGGCAGCTCTTTCTGTAGTCGGCTTTGAACGAGGAATCGGTTGTTGACGGTAAACACAGGACAAGGCCACGCGCAAGCAGAGGTGGGGGTGGAACCTCCTCATCGATAACGAATAGACTTGAACTCCCGCTCTGAAGGCTATCCTTCCGCTCGTAGACTCCCGAGTCTGTAGGTGATTCTATTATATCCTCAGTATGCTGTGTGATTGTCTGAGTCAGAGAGATGGTGGAGGCTTTCCGAGGCGGAAGGCCGCTTGTATCGCCAGCCACATAATCGAAAGTGAGATGTGAACCAGCATCACTATTCTCGAGAGCCATTGCTTCATGTCCAGTCGATGGACGCTCACTTGGGCTGTTGGCCGTGATTTCCGTCTTGATGGTCTGCACAGCGTCCGCCACAGCCTCTCGAGCAGCAGCTTTAAGGGTGGGAATCAGAATATCAGCTTCTTGGTTGCCAACTGCCACCCCTGAAGCCCACGCAGTTCCTAAGACAGCCCACGAAGCTTCCTTGACGACACCCTTCGTATATTTCTTCCGAATCAAGTCCACTAATTGATTCTTCACCTCTCTCGACTCGGTCTTTTGTCTGCCAACAATATCAACGGTGGCATTGAGGATGCGGCCCGATTCCCAGAGTAAAAATCCATGTTTCTTAGCTAAGGAGGTCAATTGGCGAGCTGTCTCGTCGCACCAATCATCGATAATATCCGCATGGATCTGCAGAATGGCTATGTGTGGGCCAACGGAGGATGCCAATTGCAGCAGAGCATCTGTGGTGGTGATGGTGTGGGAAGGAGCCACGCAGAGCGGAAACCCGAATGGCAGTCCCCTCTTAGCCGTCGTCAAGATATGCAGGTAGGAGATTAAACGATTCCCAAGGAAAGAAGGTGATTCGAACGCTGAGCCTTCCATTATTTGTTTATGGGCCGGAATGACAGCCGGGGGGTAGGGGATGAGTTATGTTGTTCAGGAAACAAAGGGAACAACGGGGAATTGCCTTCCTCTTTTAACCTAAGAGCTTGGGGCAAAGTGAACCAGAGAAGTTGGTACTCTCGATGAAACTAAAGCTGTACTAACGTCGTTGGCGTCCAAGCAAATAAAATGGTCAAGTCGGTCGAGACAATGATTGACGGAAGGCTTGGGGACTCCACTTTTTTTGACAGTTAGTCCGTTCAGGTAAATCGACAGGGGGGCAAAGACCCAGTGTTGTGGTTGTATTATCTCCTAGGCGAACTCAATCGAGTCAGCTAATTGCCCTCGAGGATGTCCCCGTTAATGGGTCAAGAGGTGGACTGTGATGCTCTAATGTTACATCTGCCATGTCCAGTCAGTAGCTAGAGAAGCAGAGGGAGACAGAGAGACAGAGAAAGGAACCGGAAGAAGGAGAATAACTCCGCTCTGAAAATATAATTGATATGGTATAGCATTGTATCTCATGCGTTTCCTTTTTGTGGTTTATTGTTTTGGATCGGTCAATTTGCGTTGAATATTTACATTTTTCTTCCCTTGTTTCTTTTTTCCCTACTAAATTTTGTTGCTAGGCTGACATACATTCAAGTCAGGGTTGATGATGATCGCCTTTTTTGGTGGACCGTTTCAAGGATCTCCGGCGATTCTCCAACTGGGTTATTGTAATCATTGTAATCACAATACTCATATTAAGGGGTAGAGAACAGTTGAGATCCCCATATATCTCGTACAACTTCCATCGAAACCATACACCATTATTACTTTAAAAAGGGAGCACGGGTTGAGAGCCCTGCCGCTTATCCACTAATGTTGTTCAATTTTGTCCGAAAATATATTCTCGGACCGCCAACCGGAACGAGCTCTAGTGGTATTTCGGGAGTCCTCCGAGTCCGTAGCCAGTCTTTCAACCCTAAGTCCGCATGCCCCTATGCCTAAATTGGTATATGGGATGCTTTTAGATCGTACCAATTTCCCCAGTACGGAGAGCGACACATCTGTTTTAAGGTTTCTCGGGGACGATAAAACCGCGGTACAGGCGAAAGTGATGTTAATCACGACGAATGAAAAGCGAAGTCGGAGTGAGGCTGAGAAAGAACTATCTCTCATGATCTCATCACGAGGCTCAAAATCAATTGTGTCCCGGGGCGAATTTGGATCCTGGTTCCGAAATAGAAGTCTATCTCGTTCAGCCAGCCCCATCGGGAACAGGTAGACTAGACCTGAGTTCGGCCGAATCCGAGGACGCTCTTACCGGGATTCTCCTTTCCTTGTCCTGGACGAAGCTACCGATAGTGCTGGTACTGTATTTCTTGTTTAGGGTGGCCAGAACCCTGAGTTGTCTTCGGCATAATCAGTCAGGATCCGTAGATCAGTATGTGGGTTAAAGCCAACCCTCTCTGGCATTCCTAATCCAGTAAACGATTTCCTTGTCCATAATGGTTCGGGTTTTGGAAAATCTCCACCCCATGCATGAGTGTAAGGATCTGAACGCGAACCCTAATGGGATGATATTGTCCATGCATTTCCGATCAAATGAACGGCAGTTGCACTAGATGCATACGAGGTTAATACATCTCGGGGCAAAAATCAGGAAAGCTCGAGGACTTCAAGAGGAACTCTGGTCTTCCTACTGGCTAATAATCCCTATACATGAGACTAAATAGTCTACTACTAACACTAACAACACTAAACTAAAGTCCAATAAGACACTGCCCTACAGCCAAGACACAACTAGTAGACTTCACTAGCGCTCTAAAATAGCGATTGCAAATCAAAAATATTTGGGCGACCAGACCACAGGTTAACTGTACCCCTTGGTGTTGAAAATCCGTTAGATTCCTCCTCGAGCCCCTATGAGGCCGCCCATGACGGGTCGTTGGAATCCTTCCATTTGACACGTTAGACGCTTAACGACCATACAGGAAATGATCTATGCTTAATCTAGACCAAGAGCTTATAATTACTCTTGTTCTGTTCTAATGGCCAAAAGTACTGTACTGTATGCACATGGATCTGCTCTGAATCACTTACTCCTACCGATACTTCTACCCGCTCTTTGGGCGGTTTTTTTTTTGTTAGATAATGCCTTTTGATTCCTACTGAGGCTGTGTCTGTAAGCAGATGGTATGTGCGCTCTTATATAATTCCAAATCTCCGTCCCTTGTCGCTACTTTGTATAGAATACTCCGTACTCCGCGGAGTATTCCCAGGTCAACCGTGTCGCAACGTAACTGTACTTGTCCACAAAGGATTGTATCAGCCAAGCCTAGAGGAGCGGGGTATAGCGTGCTTGATAAGCTCGTCCGTTTGCCTCGTACGAAACACAACATCATTCATAGATATATAGATATAGGGGCATGAGATGATTCATGAATTGTGTCTTTGGGTTGCTGACTAACCTTGCTGGTCAGGGGTCGATCGTCAAAGGGGTTAGCGTCAAACTGCGCCTCGGCATGGACATAATGGAAAAAAGAGTCGAACTTCTATCACCTCCGCATTTTGTCTGTTGATCGATCGTACATGTTCGTAAAATTGATCAATACTTTTTGAATCTCACCACGGTGCAGACGCCACTGTATATTTCGTGTGTGGTTGGCTTCTTCTCTAGCTCAGCACGATTCTCATTAACCAGCCTGTGTGTGGTTTTTTATTTTTTAATTTTTTTACCCCTTCCCTTGTACCCGTCGGAGCCATCGGACCCGCGAACCTGAATATTATTCTGAGGCTCACGCCACCCTTTCCGAACAATTTATTCCGTTATCTGGTCGTGGTGTGATCGGTCCAACTATATCTCTTCTATTTCTACTCCCTTATATTCCCTGTCTTCCATCATCACCTAAGACGATTGGCGTCAATTACCGGAGCTTTCCGTTCCAACAGCCATGCCAGGAAGGGTTTTGCCAACGTTCACCTCCGCCGAGGTCGAGTCTCATAACAATGCCAAATCCTGCTATGTGACCGTGGGATCTAAAGTCTATGATCTCACATCTTTTGTCGATGATCATCCTGGCGGTGGTGATTTAGTCCTTGACTATGCTGGAAAGGATGTCAAGGAAATCCTACGCGATGCCGTATCCCACGAACATTCGGAAGCAGCTTACGAAATTTTGGAGGAAAGTCTGATCGGCTTTATTGCCTCCGACTCGACTGGCAAACAAGGGACCAAAGTGAATGGGGTAGGGGGAACGAATGAGCCTGTATACGCCTCAACTGGAATGTCCCGCGAAGAGGATCTATCTGTTGAGACGGACTACAGTCAAGATTACAAGACGCACAAGTTCTTGGATCTCAACAAACCTCTTCTTATGCAGCTCTGGAACAGCGGCTTCAGCAAAGAGTTCTACTTGGACCAGATCCACCGCCCACGCCATTACAAGGGAGGTGAATCTGCTCCTCTTTTTGGGAACTTCCTGGAGCCCCTCAGCAAGACCGCATGGTACGTGGTCCCAATAATATGGCTGCCGCCTGTTACCTATGGAACCTTCGTCGGGTTTGCTGGTCTGGGAAATGTGCCTGCCGCAGCTACCTATTGGGCCGGCGGTCTTTTCCTGTGGACCTTGATCGAGTACCTCATGCATAGGTTCTTATTCCATATCGACCGGTATGACTTCTAGCTCCCCTTTCTAGTCATGCGTTTGCTAATCTACGTCCAACTAGATATCTTCCCGATAACCGCGTTGGTTTAACCCTCCATTTCCTATTACACGGCATCCATCACTATCTACCTATGGATAAATATCGACTTGTAATGCCACCAGCTCTATTCATTATCCTAGCTACACCATTTTGGAGGTTGGCGCATGCTGTCTTTTTCTATAACTGGTACGCTGCTGTGACGGTATTTTGCGGCGGCGTATTCGGTTATATTTGCTATGACTTAACCCATTATTTCCTCCACCATCGCAAGTGAGTCAATCTGGAACCCCGACTGTGATCTACGCGTGATTGACCAATTTTCACTACAGACTGCCACAGTTCTATCAGGACCTCAAGAAGTATCATCTTCAACATCATTTTGCTGACTTCGACAATGGCTTCGGTGTCACCAGCCGTTTCTGGGACCGTATCTTCGGTACAGAGCTCGTGACACCGGCGCCTAAAGACGTGAAGAGACAGTGAAAACACAATCATATAAAGATTCGCCTTCTCCTCACTCATTATCTGAGTATGAAATAATGCCAAGGCTGCTTGTGGAACAGTCTTCTATTCGTTTCTGCTTTTTTTTCTCTTTTTTATCTGGAGTCCTGGGATGTTGTTCTTGTTTAATTACCCTATTCCGTTTCATTCATGTACAGTGAATTTGGTCAGCGGCCATGGGTAAATATTGTTGCAGGACCAGGGTTCTTCCCATATATATTATGAGCATGGCCTTCGGCGAGATTATTAAAATAGTGTTTATACGATTGTATATGACGGTACTACATAATGCATAATACAATTACCCATACAAGTTTTGACTTGCGAAAATACAGTTTATTGCCATCTGGCTCATTCAGAAATTGAAGTCGGAGGCAACGCCAAGGAATACCACGTGATGTTGGCCGCTTTTCATTTCCACCCAATCTTTCCCATTCTCCCATACCACTTCTATGACTCTTGACTTTAAATAACTCACTTCTCTTGAAATATCTGTCACATTCTTGCAGTGATAATATCTATAATTTAAGAACAGAGACACTCTGTGAAGGACTAGGCTGTGAAAAAAAACAGAAGGGTTCGCTCAAGTCAAGCTTGATCTGCCGTCACCATCTAACCAAGCTAAAAGTGATCTTAATCCATTCCACGCGATCTTCCTTATCTCCTTTCTATTCAGCTTCATCCAGGGGAAGGTTATCAACGTATCGTCAATATGTCAGGTCTCGATGTCGAGGCTCTACTTGAGTCTACAGCCGCCGCAGTACCCCAAGATGCCCGACAGTCCCAGGAACGCGATGACCGCTCCAAAGCCGACAGTAGTGACCGACGTGACCGTGACCGCTCGCGTGACAGGGATCGTAGACGTCGGGACCGTAGCCGGGACCGACGTCGTGATGCTGATGGAGATGAAGACATGAAGAGTCCGAAAAGCGAACACGGCAGTGCTAACGGAAGCCATAGAAGCAGAAAGAGGAGCAGGAGCCGTGAGAGTGATCGCCGTCGGGCGCGTCGTGACCGCAATGGTGATGGCTACCGGTCTGGCGGAGACTATTACCGTGGAGGCGGGCGGGCCCGCACTCGATCTCGATCCCCTAATGATGACCGCTATTACCGCCCCTCGGGTCGTGCTCGTCGAGAAGAGAGGGAAGATGACCGACGCTCTCGCCGCGAACGAGACACTCGCAGACGTAGCCCCAGTCGCGAAAGAACACCGGAGCTCAACGAGGATGAACGTGATAGACGCACTATTTTTGTACAGCAGCTTGCGGCTCGTCTAAGAACAAAGGAATTGATTGCTTTCTTCGAGAAAGTTGGACCTGTTAAAGAGGCACAGATTGTCAAGGATCGCGTCAGTGGACGGTCTAAAGGGTGAGTGCGCGGCCCTTCATTGACAATATGCTTTGAACCTAACAAATTGTCCAGTGTCGGTTATGTTGAATTCAAGAACGAGGATTCCGTTGCTCCTGCTATTCAACTCACAGGACAGAAGCTTCTAGGGATTCCAATCATCGCACAGTTGACTGAAGCGGAAAAGAATCGTCAGGCTCGCAACCCCGACGCCAGCAGTAGCAACAACCACGCCGCCCCATTTCACAGGTTGTATGTGGGTAACATCCATTTCAGCATCACTGAAAATGACCTCCAGAATGTTTTTGAGCCGTTCGGCGAGCTCGAGTTTGTCCAGCTTCAAAAGGATGAAACTGGTAGGAGCAGAGGATATGGCTTTGTCCAGTACGTATCACCCTTTGTTATTTGTGATGCTCCAGTTGTTGACTGTTATCTTCTAGATTCCGTGATCCCAATCAAGCTCGAGAGGCACTAGAAAAGATGAACGGGTTTGACCTTGCTGGTCGAGCAATCCGCGTTGGCCTTGGCAACGATAAGTTCACCCCTGACTCGAGTGCTCAACGATTGCAGAGCCAAGGTGCAAACCAACAAAATTTCCAGGGCTCCTTATTTTCGGGCCATGGAGGACGTGGTATCCAGGCCGGTGGTACTAGTAACTTCGACCGTGCCGGAGGCCGGGATTCTGAGAAAGGAGCTGGTGCTAGTGCTTTGGATGATACAGATGTCGCCGGTGTAAACTTCAACAACTACAGTAGGGACGCATTGATGAGGAAACTTGCAAGAACAGATGAACCCTCTGAGCCGTCCGCCGACGATAAGCAGAAAGTGCTCCGGCCTAAAACGGAAACCAAGCCATTACCTGTCAATGTGAACATGGCGAGTCGGTGTGTTATGCTTCGCAACATGTTTGACCCTGCCGAGTAAGTTGGCTTCTATGAACCTCTCAACAAGGTATGGACTCTAACAGTATATACAGAGAAGAAGGTGAAATCTGGATTAAAGAGCTAGAGGATGACGTCCGCGCTGAGTGCGAAGAAAAATATGGCCATGTTGTTCACATTGCACTAGATCCTAACTCGCAGGGTGATATATACCTGAAGTTCGACCGCGTCCAGGGTGGTGAAAACGCCATTAAAGGTCTGAATGGACGGTTCTTTGGTGGCAGGCAGATCACTGCGCAGCCCGTTGTCGACGCTGTTTACAGCAGTTTGTTCTCTCGAACCAAGGCGATGTAGTGTTTAACTCGTCAACGCCTACAAAAGCTTACATCTTAGTAGGTATTCCATCTAATAGCGTGATGTTAGGTGCGACTCCTGGTGACGGGATCGCCGTCTATATCCCCGAACCTTTTAATTTGCTTCGGCATGGTATTTGGCTTTGATGACACTACCCCTGGTAGGTGCCATTTTTTTGACATATTGCTTTTCATAGGGCCGCAAGGCTTGTTGTGCAATGATTTGTTTATAGGGATTTGTACAGTGCGCTAGCGCAATAAAACCATTGTAGTTTTTCCGTTATTTAGGTCTTCCTCGTCATTGAGACTCCCAGACATGCACGTGCTCTCAGTTGACTGACTGAATCACGTCGGGTAATCGCTATTCTGACTGAGGAGGAAGCCCTGATGCCACTAGGTCTACTGAAAGACCCCGGGGTCGTACGGACTCTCAATTCCTCATGAACGACATGAGGAGTCGTTAGATACTCAATATAGGCCTTCCAGGTCACTCCCAAAGCGCGTAGTCAGGGAAATATCTATCATGAATCCGCCGAGCATAGTCCACCAGAGCCGGAAACCCCCGAACAGTCCTCTGCATATTTGGCGCCCTACAACAAAAAGTATCAACCGTCAGCAACCAACTCGCAAAGCATAATAATACCAAAAAATAGGGGGAACCAAAAAGAAAAACAAATGCTTACGCATAAGAAACCAACCCAGAAACAATAAACCCAAAAAGTACCGCATCCACCTCAGTAGGTTCATCGCCTCCCCAAACCCAGAACGGTCCCTCTCTTGCGCGATCTACATACCGTGACCTCGCCTCCACAAGCACAGCATCGACGCTTTCCCAAATCTCTCGGTTAAACGAATTAATCTCCTCGGTCGAGAACAGCATCGTCCCCTGCCCGAGGAGATTGCGGGTGACCTTGCGGTAGATCATGAGACCTACCACAACCCGGACCGGCCAGGGCAATGAGCCCAGGACTACATCTCGCATGGTGTAATAGTTAAGCACCCATTTCTCGTAACTCTGGTATGGGCATTGTCAGCATTGAATTCATGGTCTCTAAATAAACAAATACACCAAGATCATGGTTTCATCCATTCTGGAAAACCTGTTTGTTCACAATGGAAAGAAAAATGAAAAATGAAAAACACAAATGCAATACATACCCCGTAGAAATACAACTTCTCCTCCAACAATGCCTGGAGACTCATATCGTGGAGCTTCTCTGTTGCGGAAAGCTTGTTGTTCAGATCACCCACCAACCCCCTTTCGATTAATGTCTTCGTGATCATCGTTGAATCGCCCATGAGTGGGGGAGAGGGATTTTCGTGGATGTTTGGCTCCGGGATGGAGATGTAGGGAACTTTGCCCTTGGGTGCGTTGCGGAGGGATCCTGCCTCCACGCGGTAGGGTATACCGGCGAAGCGCAGTCGGGCTTCGAGTTTGATTACGAACGGGGACCAGGTGTAGACTCCTGTTCCTGGGAGACCGCGGTAGAGGGTTATTGGTGGTGACTTCGGGGGTGAGGACATTTTGGACATATTGGTAGGTGTATTGTAGTAGGCATGGAGGTACAGGGGTTTACGTGAGTAAGGAAGGGCGTTCTTGTTGGAATATCTACTAGGATTGGAGCTGTATACGGGTGTGTCCTTATATATACTGTTGTGGAATATTTTGACGTTTGGGATATCGGATTCTGTGTCGGGTTTTGCGGCAGATTCTAGGCCGATATGGAGCTTCTTTGTTGGTCATGCGCCTGTGCCCTGTCAGCACTAAATTAATAGTCCCAGGCAACTGTCTCAATTTTTTTTTTTTTTTTGGCGGAGGTAACTTTATGTCCTCACTCCACATTTCATTACTTTGCAAGTTCTCCGTTGGTACAAAGTGACTCCCATTTATTGTGAAGATTTGGTATATGTGTATGTACAGTGTGACCGAAAGCCCAGAGCCCACAAAGTAAAAAGTAGTGATAGTAAGAACAATATTTACATAACCTCAAGTTGGAAATGAGTACTCACGATCATCGTCGTGATCGGCGCGGATCAGTCGCTTCTTGCCGGCGCCATTCTCGGGATTCCTTCGTCCCCAGACTTCCTAACCCACCCTCGAGTCGTCGCTCCCAACCACCAAGCCGGACGACGAGGCAGGTGGCATTGTCTCCCTCCTTCGTCACTTCCGTTGCAAAGCTAACCACATCCCGAGACCCTTGCTCGGGAGTCCTGGCTTCCTTAATGATGTCAACTACTTCTTGGTCATTGAGCGTCCCACTGATGCCATCGGACATAAGCACCAAGAACGAGTACTCTGCAGGAGCCATCTCAATTCTACGAAGTTCAGGCTCTGCCGATACGCCGATCCGTTTCGATTGGACATCACCAAATGCTCGAGTGTTGGCCAATCCGCTCATGCGCTCTTCCCCAAAAGAGTCGGTCACAAAAGTAGTGGCAAATCTCCGTAATCGATTCGCTTCAATCGGGGACGACGGGTGGTGGTCTGAGGTGAGAGGGATGGCCTCGCCTGTCACCGTAGAGCATAATAGTATTCGCGTGTCACCAACATGAGACACTAGCAGGCTAGACGGGCTGGCCGGATGCCAGAAAGGGGTAGACGTCGGGGTAGATATGAGCGCAATGCTGGCCGTGCTACCACCCTTGAATCGTCTCACTCCCCCGATATGCAAAGACGGAGTACGATCACGGCCATAGAGGATATTATCCTGGTATACGGGGTGACCGACATTCTCCAATTCATCACTTTGCTTTGCCGCTTGTGCCGACACAAATTCTAGGTCGGTACGAAGAAAGGCATATTCTAATACCTCTTCGATGGTCACTCCTTCGGGTGGATCGGATAGTAACATTGGCTCTCCGCGGGGACCTTTCCCGATATGTGAGAAGTGAGGAGGCACAAACCTCTTGAAGTACCCCCCAACCAAGGTTCTCCAATCTCGAACTAGATGCTTTTCCAATTCCCCGATTATCTGCGGATTAGCATCCTGAAGTATAGGCAAATTTCCAGGTGAGGACTCTGCGTCCTTGAGATAATGGCCCTCCCGGTTTTTCCCCAGACTGGACTGAAGCTCGAACGCCGCTGCTGAATCCTGTATGTATTCATGAAGCGTATTTTGTAGAAACGTGCTACATTCAGTTCCCCCGTGGCCATCAAATACTCCGAAATAGAAGACCTGCGGATCGCCGCTGGCGGTCTCCGCTCCCTGGTTCTCGCGGGGTGCAGGGGAGCCCTTGGCACCAGGTCGTTTGATCGTCAGGGATGCAGGGGGGCGTTTCGCAAATGCGGGGATGTCAATCACGCCGGCTTGATATGTGTCTTCATTCTCAGGACGGGTTCCTCGGGAAGTAGAGGCGCCGAAATGATGCTTCGCACTGCGAAGCGGGATGCGGACGACAGTCGTCTCCCGGTCGACCAGCGGCTGGAAGGAAGCTGGAGGGTGGGATGATTTCCCTACGTGAGGAACAGAGGCGGAGCGAGGAAGATTCTGAAAGGATCTAACTGGTGCTCGGGGATCTGGGTGAAGAGAGGAGGATGGTAGGTGTGTCACAAAGTAGTCGTGAAATTCAGGCTTCTTTACTGCCTGGGTGCCGTTGGTCGAAGGGGTCGGGGAATTGGACGTGTAGAAACGCTTTGGTAAAACAAGATAGACTAGAAATATACAGAAGTCAGTCAGTGTTGACCAGAGCTCATGTTGTTGCCAAATTTAGCGACCACAATCCTTCGGAGATAAGCCGTAGGGACTCTTGTGCAAGGGCACGCTACATACTGCGACGATCAGCCAGAGTCCGGACCAGGACTGTGGCCCGCCTCGCAGAAGTCAGATTCATGAAGATCGAGGCATTGACGAACAGAAAAGGAGGGGAGGAGGCACGATTTTACTTAAAACAAGGTAATCCAAGGTGAGAGGACTTTATCGGGAAAGACGCGGGGACTGATGATTTTGCGGCCCGAGCGTAATTGCGACGGAGAAATGCAACAGCAATTTATTCACGATTTATTTTCTTATCTCTTATCGACGCTGAAGCTACCCCACGGAGTAAATATCCAGTCTACTGAATGAAAACAATGTGTGGCATGTTATCATTGGGGTTTTGCCTCTACACCTCTCCAAATTCCCCCGGGAATTCTCTCATAGACTCCACTATAACGCCAGCCGTCACTCCCAACAACCAATCCTTCAATCCTGAGGTGCACTATTGACATCACCACACGTCTCCAAGCCTTTCAAAAACCAAACTGCATAATCCTAAAGCATTGTTCTTAACCAACAACTTACTTTCTTTCCCTTTGAATAAATAATTCACATTCAAGTCTTTAAGCCTCTATTTTCTTCGGTTCCACCCTTTCTCAAGGACGAAGATAGAATGAAAGGGGGAAAGAAAGAAAGGAAAAGGGTGATGGCATAGAGACTAGAACGCGTTCCGACCCGAGCCGACACTCACTTCAACATACTCATTTGACTGACAAGCTGGGTATAGCGTCTTCCCCGAAGACGCAACAGCACTTTCGCAAAGCCTACCAACCTGACGTCAGCAGGAGTCGTGGAATTATTACTGATCCTTATGGTAGGGGTAACGGCCAGACGAACAAGGGTATTGTCCTTCTTCAGTACCTGAGGGCGCCCACCAATGAACTGATCGCACTTGACCATTGTGGCCGGCTCAAATATTTCGTTCACCGCAGGAAAGCTGAAGCTATATTCGAAGGGCAGCGTATATAGTTCAATCGCGAGCGCCTGTGCCTTGGTTACAATGTCTTGAAGATCCAACCAGGCGACCCGATATTGGTTCAAGGGGTCATGAGTAAGAGGATCTATGAGGGGCCACAACTTTTCCACATGGGCGTAGGTGTTGTTCTGGTTAAAGTCCAAGAACTCCGGCTTCTCTACCACCGCCTGGATGTCGTGCGCTATCGCTACGAGCAGCGAATGGCGGACAGGCGGAGGGGTGTCCATACCCTTATGTCAATCTCGTAAGGAGGGAGCTGTAGACTACTTAACATACCCTGCATTAGATACTCTTTCATCTGTTGGATTTCTAGATCTACCTGAGCGTCGAACCTTTTAACGACTGTGAGCTGGAGAATATCGTGAATGAGGTAGGAGTTAATTGCTTTCGCAACCACGCAAAATCTCGTGCAGAGATTTCCTAGCAGAGTCGGCGCATCGATTGTATCCGAGATACTCATGAGATAAACAGAACGAAACAGCTAAATAAGAAACTCAATCAAAAAACAGAGGTAGAGTGGAAGAGCGAATACTAATTTAGCAACGCGAAGAGTGGGCCGTATACTCTTCTCAATGGGAAACACAAACGCAAGAAATTGGGATTATATTTCATTGTTTAGAACACCAAGCGGATCTCAACACAAGATCACGGAGCTACCCGTTTGCAATCGGAAGGCTACTTATGAAAGTGAGTTGATTCATTGTCATCATTGAAGGCCTAGAGAAACATAAACCATAGGCTTCCCTTGCTTTGATTGACTCACTGCGAAGATATACAAACGGACAGCGGGGACCAAAAGCAAATATAAAAACCTTGGCTTGTGTTTTCTCAGAATATATTTAATGGCTTAATTTTTCCTAGTCATTTGGTTTACCTTCAGCAAACAGGCTCACGCGAAACCTCTTTGTTTTTTTAGAAGCTCTAGCAAAGTAGCAGAGAATCAGAGGAGAGCAGAGGATTATTTTCTATTCTTCAATCACAATGCTTAGTTCTGGCTCGCTGTCTTATCCCTGAGTATTTCACAACATACCGTAGTTCTAGTAAGGCTATTAATAGGAGTACTACCTTATGTCTGCTGATCAACTCAACAAGCATCTATTTACTTACCAACTGGACTGTACCACATGTCTCACATGATTGATGACATCCAGCTGATCTTGTAAATGTCAGATCTTGATTATCTTTTTCATTCCGTGTAGAAGATTTGAAAGACCACGTCATTTGACTCCCCCCCGTGGGAGAATATGCAAGGGATCATAATACTATATCAGTATCCGTGTGCCCCGCCCCCATTTCTGTTGTAGTACCTTCAGTACACTTACATACATCACAAGAGCTCTGTAGTATATATAATACAATTCTGAACTTACTCATCCACCTTAATGGCAAATATGGACTTGGGCTTCAGCATCTTCTCGCGGGAACCTTCCTTCGGCTTCATTATTCTTCTCGTGGGGTTGGCGGCCATTGGTTGTGGTGTGGCTTTGGCATTTTTGCCCGTGGATATCTCGCTTGACGACGCACCTATGGCAAAGCGGCGCATCCGTCGGTCATTCAGTCAAGGACTACCTGCGATTTAAGCTCTATGAAGCAATCGGTGATTACTAGTCTTGTTTACTCCAACGGGTGAGACAGTTGAATATTTATATAAATAAATAGTCAATCAAACTACCGTGTCCCAAGCTAATATCTATTCTTACCGCTAGGAGCAGGAGCAACACGTCTATCTTTCACCCTCAGCTCACTCTTGAATGTTGTTGTTAAATGAATAGCCTAAAAATCCTACATCATGAACAGTAGATTTGGTACGGCCTCGGCGGTAAATATTAATGTTTCACGCAGATGGAATATGTCAACCACTGGTCATGTGTTATGGTTTATGAATCCTTCTTGATACCACATATAAATATACAGATTACAGTCGACTTTATTGTGTATATATGAGTAGCGTGTTAAGGAAGGTGAGGCTCGTAAGCGTCAATAGTACTAAAGCAAGATCGGGAAGCCCTAACATAACCTAAGGCATGATCCAAGCTGTACCCCTGTGTAGGAAACCGTCGCTTGTGGACCCTCATAACTAAATCTCATAAAGCCAAGATAGATTTAAGCTTGGTTAAAAGCACACATATTGAAACATGTTGAAACAGCAGCAAGATCCTTTTGAAGCACGGGGTGGGCAACTTGGAGTGGCTGGAGATCATCCGGATTGGGACAGCTTCTCCTATTTTGGGTCTGAGGAAGCTTGGACCAACGAACCAATTCCGACACTCCCGTCCGAAAAGTCCTCCCTTACTACTGACTTACTGACTATTTTTTTTTTTTGACCCTGGGGACAAACAGTGCACATCAAGCTTTTCTGCCTCAAAAAGATTGCCTATATTCTATTAATCAGGCTGCAATACACCTCCCCAAACTTCATTTGCGATCCTTTGATCAGTTTTCCCAGAGAGCGTAAGTACCGTTCGAGGGCCACTAGGTAGAAGTGGCTTATCAACCTTATCGCCAAAAACGACACACATGGCCACTTTGGAAATCTTTCCCCGGAGATCTCCTGATCAACTAACACTCCGACCTCGACCTAACAGACTGCGAGCCTCTTCCACAAGCGTTCTTCGCTATCGCTGAATTCGCCTCGACTTCTTAATTCCCTTACCTTGCACCATCTCCGTTCGGACTACAGACGCGTTGTCAAATTTGCCTCGAGTCGGTACGTGTTTCGCAGAGTTCTCCTGGGTGAACTCCCCTCTGTAACCATATCGCCATTGTACCTCTCCCGACGGGGGACCCTCCTTACGACTAACGCCTGATTACTTACAGATTGTCGTATATCTCGAGACAGCGAACACCGCGTATTCCCGGCTTTCAATAACATATCGGTCCTCGTTCTAGTTTCGTCGGGCTTCGCACTCCTGGGCATAATAGCTTCAGCGCTTCCGCAAAACATTATCAAACTGCTCATCGTTGGGGTTCACCCCATTTAATGCGTTGCTGCGTACACTGAATCAAATCAAAAAATGGGTGCCCGCACAAGGAGACAGCAGGCCGCATTGGCCGCTCAGTCAGATGGGGACGAGTCGCCGGCTGGCAATGGCACTGTGGAAATGTCTTCGAAGAAGACCAATACGACAGCTGGGAAGGAGGTGAAGGAAAACGTATATCTATTTGCCCCGAACCTTATCGGTAAGGAGTTGCCTTTTTTGCCGCCTGGTCGATGTTCAAAATAGAAACTTACCAGTGGCGCGGGATTAGGATATCTACGGGTTGTCTTGACTATGGCGTCGCTGTACTATATGCCGCTCCATCCGCGAACGTGTTCCCTTCTATACAGCGTATCGTGTTTACTGGATGCTTTGGACGGATATGCTGCACGATACTTTAACCAGTCCACCACCTTCGGCGCGGTCCTGGACATGGTCACAGACCGCTGCACAACCGCGTGCCTGCTAGTTTTCTTGAGTTCTGCATGGCCTCGTTGGTCTATTATCTTCCAGAGCTTGATCGCCTTGGATATGGCCAGCCATTACATGCACATGTATGCCACCCTCAGCATGGGTGGGTCTAGCCAGAGTCACAAGAAGGTCGATTCTAGCAGGAGCTGGATTCTGTATCAGTACTACAATAGCAGGGTGAGTTATACCCAGCCTATAGGAAGGCCCACACTGATAGTTTCTACAGACGGTTCTGTTCATCTGCTGTGCTCTCAATGAGCTTTTCTTCATCGGACTCTACCTTCTTTCGTTCTCATCCCCTATCTTGTCTCCCTCTCTCCTCCAGCCTGTTCCCGGCTCCGGAGCCGAGTCTGCGCTAACTGCCAGCCCGTGGAGCGCTGGCGCGTTGGAGATGGCTAGGGCTAACAAGATTGACAGCTTTTGGCCCTGGGTCATCACCGGAATTTCAGCCCCCGTTATGGCTCTGAAGCAGATTATCAACGTGGTGCAGCTCGTCAAAGCTAGCAACTGGCTGGTCGAAGGTGACATTGCTAGCCGCAGAGCACTGCAGAGAAAGAGAAACTAATTCTCATGTGTGGATGTCTGGAACCAGACTACACATGATTTGCATTTCTTTATCTCTTCTTATTTTTAAGTAGATAGTTTTCGCCCTGGTGCCTCATCGTGGGTATGTTACCACCGCCAGGGTCCGGGTTTTGACAACAAACATCACTGTGCTTGCATGGTTTTGGTGCCTAGCTTGTTCTTCGGGGCCGTGGGAAAGCTGCCCCTACTCTTTGCTTCTTCTTCGTCTGGTGTTCTTTTATATTACCTTTTGCGGAAGATATGTCACAGTTGGGAGGAAACTATGGTTTTATAGGTCTGTTGCAGATCAGACCCATGCTGAATGATTTATATTTGTTTCAATTGTTGTCTTTATTACTAACCACCTATCTGCATCTTTTTCGCTTCTTACCTTTTCGTTCTCTGTCTTTTCATATCTATTTTTATTTCCTTCAGGTTGTCTCTGGGATGTTTTTAAAATTTTTAATCTTGTTCTGTGTACTAGTGGACATACAATTGCTTTTCATGTCGTGACTGAGAACAAGGAAGACTAATGGTTCAATATAAAATTCAAGAATAATATACGGGAGGCCGCTGAAGATGCAAGAAGAGACCCTTAGTTTAGTAATTCCTCCATTAGGGTTTGCGTAAAATGGTAATGGCGGTTAATCACGGGGCAAGGCCGACTGCGGCTCCGGTGTCGGCGCGCGGGGTGATTGAGATCCACCCCTCGTTACCATATAACTCATGAGCTTTCTGTCGCTGAGCTTTGTCTCGTGTTAATATTGTTATCCATTGTACCTAACCCGTTACTTTACAATGCCTTCTTTCAACATTGTCGTTTTCGGCGGAGACCACTGTGGTCCAGAGGTATGTCATCAGCTATTCTCTAGACTTCAGAGCGCGTGTATACTAACTGTATTGCTTGTAGGTTACCGCAGAGGCCATCAAGGTGAGCGATTCGACCTCGGATTGAGATCCGGAAGCAGCGCTGGGTATCCGATCTAGTGTGTACTAAACTTGGAGCCTGTCGGTCGTTAGGTCCTCCGTGCCATTGAGAAGAGCCGTAGTGATATCACCTTCAACCTTCAAGACCACTTGTTGGGAGGAGTAAGCTTCTACCCTTATCCTACTGCCATTGCCATATGAAACAAATGACTTACTGAATATGCCACAGGCATCAATTGATGCCACAGGATCCCCATTGACCGACGAAGCCCTGAACGCAGCCAAAAACGCCGACGCCGTTCTCCTGGGTGCTATCGGTGGACCGGTATGACAAACCCAACAAGAACCCCAAATACAGCCCAAACAAGACCACTTAACAGGAGAATAGAAATGGGGCACCGGTTCCGTTCGCCCGGAACAAGGCATCCTGAAGCTCCGCAAAGAAATGGGCACCTTCGGTAACCTGCGCCCCTGCAACTTCGCCGCACCTTCCCTCGTCGAGAGCTCCCCCCTTCGCGCCGACGTCTGCCGCGGCGTTAACTTCAACATTATCCGTGAGTTGACGGGCGGTATCTACTTCGGCGAGCGCAAGGAAGACGACGGCAGCGGATACGCAATGGACACGGAGCCGTACTCGCGCGCTGAGATCGAGCGCATCATCCGTCTGGCCGCTCACCTGGCCCTGCAGCACAACCCCCCTCTTCCTGTGTGGAGTTTGGACAAGGCCAACGTCCTGGCTACTAGCCGTCTGTGGCGTAAGACTGTTACTGAGGTCATGGCGAAGGAGTTCCCTCAGCTGAAGATCGAGCATCAGCTGATTGACTCTGCGGCTATGATCATGGTCAAGAACCCCCGCCAGCTGAATGGTATCGTCGTTACGAGCAACTTGTTCGGTGATATCATCAGTGATGAGGCTAGTGTTATTCCCGGATCGCTGGGTTTGCTTCCTAGTGCTAGTTTGAGCGGTATCCCTGATGGAAAGAGCAAGGTTAATGGTATCTATGAGCCTATTCACGGTAAGTATTCAAGTCTCGTGTTGTGTCTATATCATGGGGTTATGCTGACTTGGAGAAGGCTCTGCTCCCGATATTGCGGGAAAGGGCATCGTCAACCCCGTCGCTGCTATTCTCTCCGTTGCTATGATGATGCAGTACTCTTTCGGTCTGTTTGCCGAGGCCCGCGCTATCGAGCAGGCTGTCAGCAACATTATCGAGTCTGGCGTCCGCACTGGTGACATTGGTGGTAAGGCTACCACCGCTGAAGTCGGTGATGCTGTTGCTGCTGAATTGGAGAAGCTGTTGAAGTAAATGGTACTCTGAAGGAAATGGGGGAGAGATGGAAGGGAAAAGTACATTTTTAAGCTGAACGCAATGAGATATGACCTTCTGGATAATCTATATATAGATGACAAATTTATTTAATTCGCTTGCCTCCCAGATCCTAGAGACTATCAAGAACAAAAAACTATTGCATAATGTGAAAATGCCGTGTTTCAATTTCCTTCAATACATAATGGAACTGATATAATGAAAGATGGGTATCTATACAGCCATAACTCCGAATATCAACATAGCCTCGAGGCAACCAATGAACCAACCTTTCCCCTGTCCATAATCCACACTGATATAGGAAACCACCGCCCGTGAAACACCAAGACATGGAAAATCCAACAGCAATAAGAATGATGCATCTTCTATCGAATCACAGGCTCCCCCATCCAGTCCGGCTCCTCTAAAGCAGCAACCGTCTCCTTGTCCGCATTTCCATGAATACCGCGCCCATCCAACCCCTCATCCGCCGCACCGCGAAGTGACTTCCGCATACTATGCCTTCGAATCCTCCCATCAGCAGAAGCAGACGGAGCATTGCCAATGCGCCTCCGGTCGTCATCACGCGCGAAGACCTGGAATCCACGCACATGCGTATCCTTACCATTCTGATGATTCTCCATCACACGCATCTGGATCACCATCGCCTTAAGAACACTCCCCGCGTACGGATCATCCTCGTCGTCTTCGTTGGCAGTCTCGTCATCGTCATCTTCATACGCAACTAGGTCGAAATCCGCCGGATTCTCCGTGTCAGAGAACATGTAGTCCGGCCACACAGATTTCCCTTTCCCTCCTTTACGCGCGCGGTTTCGTCGCTTCTTTCGCACCCACCCGCCACTCCGACCGCCCACTCCTTCCAAAGGAATGTCAACCCACCCGCACGGCCCTTCTTCTTCCCAGGTCGCGAACTCGACGAGATCGTTGCCACCCATGCCGGCTAGAAAGACCATCTTTGTGGGGGTGTAGCTCTCGTCTAGGTCGAAGTCGAGGTATACGCGGATTTTGACCACCGCGACGAGCTTAAAGAAGTGTAATGTGAGGGTGTGGGGCTGGGGGCCGTCGGATTGCCAGTACTGTGTTGATGATGGGTGTCGGAGGGCTGAGATGCCGCAGCCGGGCTTGTGAGTTGAAACGGTCCATGAGGCTAGGGAGGAGATTTCGCGGAGATTGCTTGGGAGGGGGGACGGGGATCTTGCTGTATATGGTGGGGAGGAGTTAGCTGCTGTTTCAGATGCCTTGTGTAGAGGATGCTCGGGCCTTAGAATTGTAGTACAGGATGAATAAGGCGCAAAAATAGAAGCAATTACCTCGATCGTGCATCATCTCGTCTTCATCCTCATCTATTACTTCTAGCTCATCCTCAACCATGCCGTCCATGTCTTCTTCGGAGAGTTGGGCTTCATGTTCTGCATTTTCTTGAGAGCCGAATTCATCGTGATCGTCCTCATCCTCAAATTGGCTGTCTTCTCCTTCTTCTTCGTCGTCATCCTCCATCATCTGCGTCCGCGGCCGTCCCGAAACTCCTCGGCCAAAGAGGGAGAATAGGGCTGCTTGGGCAGCTGTAGCTGGGTGGGCTGGTGCGACCGAATCAATGGGACCCGATGACGGATGGAGTTGAGGAATACCCTGCGATGGTGGTGTGTGAAATTGAGTCTGAGCTGGTGCATGTTGGCCTAGTTGTGCTCTGGATGGGCGTGGATGAGGGAAGTCGGTGGATGGTTCTTGTGCAGTGGGGTGCCGGCGGAGATGGTGATGGCGAGGCATTGTCACAAGGTGGCTCTTTTTGGAGTTGTCTGGATTCGGCGGGTTTTATGTTCGAGACCTCATTGCTGTGATAGATAAAATGTGATTTTAGCTTGTCTTTCGTGTAACAAACTTCATCTCTCGCGTCGGTGCTCCGCGTTGTCACGTGTTCCAGTTGTTTATACTACATACATCCAGAGATACAGTGTCAATGGTTTTCCATTCCAATAATTCTTTTTCGCAGGGTGCGCTTCCTGTTGAAATCGCGCTCTCCGCTGCAATGATCTAAGTTGTATATCGAGATATACGATGAGTGGTATGATACAAAAGCCAAACAATAAAAAAAAACATCCACAGAGAAAGCAGCCGCATTAATAAGATGTAAACTCCTAGTCAGACCAGGCCTGACATCTCGAGGTAGTGAAAGACCCGAGTCCCTTATTGCTCAATGTCCACATACCCCAGCTTCTCACCAACCTTGATGCGTTGGCCCATCTCGATGGTCCAATTCCAACCGCCCTCGCGTTTTCCTTCTTCCCATCCGGTGTCGAACGACTTCCGGGTGCCCATGGGTGCCTCGAAGACGAGCACAATTGTGCTACCTAGCTGGAATCCTCCCATCTCCTCTCCCCGCTGGAGCGGATGACCTCGGAGGGTCTTGCTGGCGTGAAGGTAGGTCGCCTCAACGAAACCGGGATATTGCTCACCTCGCTTGGCAGCAAGTGCTGCCGCCATATCCGCGGCTGTGTCTGTGGTGAGGCTGTTTGTGCGCAGCTCGGAGTCGAAGTTCACCTTGATGGAGCCCACATTAGTGGCACCAACGGGAGTGTAACTGAAGAATCCCCAGCGCCAGCGTCCAAGGAGGACAACTCGCTCGTTGAGAGTGAAGAGTCCGGGAAGGTGGCGCTGCAGATACGGTGAGACGGAATACAACTCGCCCGCGAAGTGTCGACGGCTCTCGACCACCCATGGCACGGGAGAGTGGAAACGGTGGTAATCGCCGGGTGCGAGGTAAATCACGACGTAGTAAAGTGCGTTGTTCGACTTGGGCTTCGGCGCATACCATGGGGTGCCATCACCACGAGCTAGATCAGCCTTGACTTGAGCCTCTGAAGCAGCCTGTGATCCTGTTGAAGCATCTAAGGACGCTGATCGTCTCCTTGCGCCGCCCTGGTCTCCGGCGAAGAGAGTGGGCAGTGTGTAGGGAATGCCGTTCAATTCAGCAAACTCCGCATCGGCCGTCATGTCAGCGGCGTCTTTCTGCGCGGGCTCTGACAGATGATCCGTAAACTTCTTGGAGTGGTCAGCATGTGAAGGAGTGGCTGCCCCAAGAAGTGCGTCCAAGCTGTATGTTACTCCCTTGACCTGCTCTACTTCGCCACGTTCAATAAGGCCGAACTGAAGAATGCGCCCATCGGATGGGGAAATGACGGCGCGGGTATCAGGATCTAAAGGACGGGCACCAGGCTTCAACCTGCGATAGAAGAAGGCCGCCAGGTTTGGGTAGGTACGGAGATCCGGCTGCTCTACTTCATCTAGGTTGACTCCGAAGACCCATGAGTAGAGCTTGAACCCGGGAGCTCGAAGGAAGAACGGAAGCTCGAGCTCATTAAAGCGACCCCATAGCCGGGAGATCGCCTTGAGTGGCAGAGTCGACATTATCTGAACCTGCCATGGGCCGCTCGGTCTGATCCTGTGTCGGGGAGGCGGGTTGGTGATCTCATCCTCTGCCTCTCTTTCGCGACGTTCCCGTTCTGCTCTTTGGGACTTGTAAAAATGTAGTATACCTAATAGGCCAATGCCGAGTCCCACAGGAATGGGATACCATTCCACTTTAGTATTTCGAAGAGCGAATCGGAGTCGGGAGCCGAAAAAGCCCTTAGGTGGCGGGCTCTCTTGATTGTTTTGGTTTTGATATTGTTGCCATGATTTTGAGAATTGTCTGGCATTGGCTTTACGACCCGCAGACGTCCTGAAGGCCACCATCTTCATGAATCCAGCCTTCTCCCCGAGACGGGAGTCTCCAAAGTTCCGGCAAAGCGCAGAACGGCTGGTGAGATACAAGGTCATAATGCTTTTTAATCCATAACTGATGTCCCTTGCGGGGTATAGCAGCACTCAACTCGAAACACTGAACTCTCTGGATGTCAGTGAACTCACAGGAACTGTCCGAGGTTTTCCGTAGCGCAACTCGTGCTTTTGCATCATGTTGCAGATCACTCTCACCGCCTGGCAGAATTGAGTAGGACAGAAACGGTTTCGATTCCTACCCTCTTCTCTTCTCTTCTGCTTCTGCTTTTGTTATATCGACTTCTTCTTTCGTATTCTGGACTCCAGTGAGATTGTTATTACTAGGATACCCTATAGGTGCCAAATTATCTATAGTGGAGGTCCAATGATTACGCGCTGATCCCTGCCCGCCCGCCCGGAAAGGCCACCATTGTTATCTGGGGAGTATACCAAGTTGGCGTGACAGCTCGCTCAATCTGTTAACTACTCACTTTCCTGATTACTGTTTCTTAAATCCCACTCCATTTTTCTATGTTTGTTATTTAAACTCCCTGGGGGATTTCTCTAGCCCAACCTGACTGTGTGAGCAATTACTACATACGTGTTATGAATCCATCATTGTCCATCGGGAATAAGACCAGACGAAGATGACCTCCAGTTCCGCCCCTTCAGACAACTCATTGCCGAACACAAACTCAACTAGTGGAGCATCAGGCTTTGTTCTGCATGTGCTCTGCCCATCACTTCCTCCCCCTAATCGCTTTACATTCAATGATTTGGTTCCCTCCACCACTATCGCTGGCCTCAAGGCGCGCATATCTCAATCGATTCCCAACCGGCCATCCCCTGAGACTCAGAGATTAATATATCGCGGGAAGCCCATTTCGAATGATGAAGTGACCCTGCAAAGGGTGCTAGAACCTGCAAATGTGGGTGTTTCGACGGCTATTCGTTTTATTTTTGCTTAGGCTGTCCACGAATAGTTGGTTAACGGAGATATCTACCAGGGCGCGGAATACTCTATGCATCTAGTTCTTCCTCCGGGTCCTTTACCCCATGTGACCACCTCAAGACCTCCGCCATCGGTACAGTCGCAAACCCCTAGCGGCATTTCTCAAAGCAGCCTTTTTGGGCCCAGTCGATCGGCTCCACCATACCCAATGCCACATGGACAAGAAATAAGATACAGAGCTCCAATGGGTCCTAGCGAAGCTGATATAGGGCTGGCTCTCCGACGCAATATTGAAACCATCCGCGGGCAGATCGAACTGCGGGAGCGAGGTTCGCCCCTACCAGATCAGCAGGGAGCTGGGCATACCCAACAATTCCCCTGGCAGCGTATGGCACAAGGCACGCCGCAGTCCTCAACGACTACGTCGACTTCAACGTCAACGTCAACGCCAATAATATCATCCAATGCGTCAGAAATAGGTGCTCATCTACCTCAAGACTCTAGACTACGCCTACATATATTATTGCCTCAAATTGCGTTATGTGAAGACCAGCTCAATCGAGGAATTGCCCTTCCTATGGACCAAGTGATTCGTATTCGGTCACAGCTATTTGATATCCTCGATGATCAGTATAGCAACCCGTTATCTGAACGCGACGGTTCTATTGAAGCCTTGCTCACTCGGGTCTTCAACATCTACACCCGCGCAGATCAACTCCGCGTAAGCCAATCCAGGGCCAGTGCTACTATGCAGCACAATACGCCCAATGGTCCCACAAACAATGGACATGCACAGGCCCCCATATATCTTCTTTCGTCACCAAGTGGATACCAGGCTCTCGTCACATCACCAGGTGCAGTGGGGTCAATTGAGTCGTCGCTGAACGCACTGCGCGCGACACAGGCCTCACAGACAACATCTGCCCACATTCCCCATGCGAACCAAAATCCGAACGCCGCTGTTATGGAGAACGCTGTCCGCCAAGCAGTTCTTCATCAAAGATTAGGCAATAATGAGCCAATAGGATTCGCCCGGAATATACGACGCATTTGGCTTTTTGTGCGGTTGTACTTCTTTTGCTATATGTTTAGCGAACCCGGTACTTGGTCGCGAGTCCTGTTGGTGGCCGTAGCTGTTATTATATCTCTCCTGTCGGAAACCAGCGTCCCGCGGCAATTGTATGGAATGATTATTTCACCCATTCAGCAGCACCTCGAAGGCTTGGTGCACTACTCTGCAGATGAACACGTGCAGCCTCGACCTCAGGGCACAGAGGCCATGGGTGGTCCAAGAAATGCAAATGGGTCCGGAGATAGTCGAGCTGCTGTGCCGACAGGAATACGCCATAATATTCGAAGAGTAGAGCGATCCTTGGCACTCTTTCTCGCCAGTCTTGTTCCCGGAGTTGGAGAAAGGCACGTCGAAGTGCGCAACGCAGCCGAAGCCGCTCGAAATGCAGAGCGTGTGCGGGAAGAAGAGGACCGTCGTAGACAGGAGGAAGCTAACAATAGCGAAGGAGTGGCTGAACAGGAGCAGCAAGACCAGGAGGTCAGCACGGCTTCCCGGCCAGAGTCATCTGTACAAAACAGCGCAATCGAAGACGGATCTCATCCCTCAATACCCGTTGGAGACGAACACGGTGCAAGGTAACCCCTAACGCCAGCTCCACTTATTTACTTGCAATCATTTGTTGCGTTAGTTCTGTACATAGCTGGCGTTAAGTGAGCGTTGGAATTAGCGTAGATTCCTATGGACAGATTTAAGAAATGCTGATATGAAATCTTGCAGTTATCAAGCGCTCGGTTTTCTATGTTCTGCTATACTGTCTATTTAGCGTATTTACTAGCCCCTTTAAATGAACTACAAACATGCGTGAGGATGCGTGGAACCGAGCGCATAGGCTTACAATTTCGTGGCCGGCCACTCCACGAACGTATCTTGAGTCGAGGTAGGCAAAGCCGATGTGGGGGCCATAGGGCCGGTATCAAACGACTCCTCCCCATTGAAGTGCCTGTAAGAAAGTAACGTCAGCAGAGCTCAAAAGCAACATCTAAATATCGACCAACTTACCAGCCCCTCTCAGCACCCCCACTCAAAAAACTACAGTCCCCATTCACAACACAGTCCCAACCCCCACCGACCCCCTTTCCACCTTGCCAAACAGGCACATTCGTACCAGGCCGAACAACTTTCGTCCCCGGCGCCAACCCCCGCTGTTCCGCGCCATCATTAACAGAGACCTTCACATCCCTCCGCACAAACGTACTCAGACCCGCCGTAAATACGTTAAAGTCCTCAACCCCGCTATCCTCGGGCATATTCCCCGTCAAAGCCCGCCCAATCGCAATCAACGGCGCCGCATGCGAGCAAATCAAAATCGCCTTACTGGTCCGTTCTGACGGCGACTGCGATGCCTCCAGGGCACTGATCTCGGCATCTACATCCGCGATAATCCCCGCCAGGGCCGTGGCAAGCCGATCGTGGAGCTGGGCAATCGTTTCCCCGCGGGTAGAGGGGAAGAGGTGCGGATTATAGTTGGCTTCGGGGTCGGAGGCGAGGATGGTTGGGAAATGGGTCTTGAGAGTACTTGGTGATGCGGGGGAGGGGTGGTCGAAGAAGGAGGTTGGCCCGAACCACTCTCTATTTTATTTATATCAGTGATAAGTATAATGATATTGATATCGGACTTGGAGCGGTGCTTACCCAACTCCGTTCTCGATCCTCACGTCGAGGTCTGCGTGCTGGTCTATTCCTGTCTCATTGGAGGGGGATGTAGGAGTGTGTCTCTCTTTAAGGGCTTCGACGGACGGTTGGATTGTTTGTAGACATCGGTAGAATGGGCTCGAGTATATCCGGAAGGGTTTCGGGGAGAGTTCTGGACGAATCAGGTGTTCTGCGAGCTCGAGAGATTGGCGCACGCCGTGGGAGGTTAGGGTTGGGTCTGCCGGGTTGCCGGTTGGTGTGGGAAATTGGGATTTGTATTCTCCTGTTTTATAGTCGATTGTCCAGTTTAGACGGTGCTGTTGTTTTGGTTGATTAGTTTATTGTGGTATGTGCTTGGTGGGTGGGCTGGAGGTATACCTACGCCGTGTCGGGTTATGTATATTGTGTCTAAAGGCATTATTGAATATTGTAGTTACTCTTGATTTTGTAATATCTTGAAGAGTAATGTAAGAATGAGATTGGTATAATGTGAGAGGGAAAGATACCGTGGAAAAGTGATAAGAGCGGAGGTGGCTTTATTAGACGGACCTCGGCTTATCATTCTACGCTAGGACGGATGTGGACGGAGATCTATATATGAACTTGAACCTATACAACTTGTCTATCATCGTCCTTTATTTATAACTTTCCGGAGGATCCTAGTCCCTCCTGGGCTGGCCGGAGCCTACCCCAATATTTACTCTTCGCAAAGGGAATCTCTTAAGTCGTTGTCAGCCCATTCTGGTTGAACTCAGGCAGAGCATACCCGTCTGCTCCAGCCAACTCCCCGAGCTATCCGAAATGTGATGGCTGCGCGAATCTGACGAAATGAGAAGTATTAGCCCATGGCAATTCCTCAGGAAGGGAATCCTATCCTGGCCCGTCACAGTGAGAGATGGATCCCCGATTCTGAAAATCTGCTGGCAAGAGCCGGCTAGTCGGTTACTCGCCGTTACTGCCTCGAACGGTAGGAATGGGTACGACAGCTTATATCTTATTGCGAAGATAATTTTATCGAAGCCGCGAATCCTGCTACCATCGACGAACTCAACAGTACCGTAATATTCGCTCGAGATCCGTGTAGTTGCGGACTTCTGTACCACATTTGGGAGGTGCCCGGCGTTGTGAAAGAAGTCAATTAGTTTCCGTTGAGAAATGTATAGGGGTTCCTGAACGATCCCATGAAGCTCATCAACCAAGTCTGCAGCGGTGTCATTGTTTCCCACGAGAATCACTCGCTGTGTTGATGGGACAGCCAGTTTTGAAGCTGGGCTGGCAAGCAAACCATCATTCCACGAGAATAAATGCTAACCTTAATAAAGTAATTATCCCTTGCTCTCCATGGCTTTGAATCTTCAAATCTCTCCGGAACCCTACTCCACACCTCCAGGCTATCAATGGAAGGGATATATGGAATTGTGTGATGTCCAGAGGCAACCATCCCCGCATTCGAATGTCTTCTGCCACCAATAATCCCACGTTCGCCCTTATTTTGAAGATTCGAACGCCACAATGTCACAACCTAATCTTTTCCCCTTCTTATCGGGACTCTCGATGGGCGTATTAAATGAGACATAGTGCAGATACGCACAGAAAGATCCTCCAAGGAACCAGATCCGCATGCCATGGGCGTGAGGAAATCTCCTTCCCATACTTCATCACGGATGTCTCCAAATTAGCAAAGGGAAGCGGGGCATGCGTGAACGCCAATTTCCTTACACCGGCATTGGTATCGAGCGTTTCATATATAGGGCTTCGTAGTCCCGGTGTTTCTTTTGCTGGCTGCGCCAGTTGCGGTAGATCTTCAGGTACGGGAGATTGGCTCTCTACCTCTGGATAAGAAGGTTGAAATTGGTCCGGTTCGGGTTCATATGCCCTGGTTTTTATCGTTCAGTTTCGGATTCATGCTGTACTTGCACCCGTTTGATATAGCGGGCTATGGTAAGAATGTGAAGAAGCACTACATATTCCCCCGACGCGGTCCTTGTGCTCAAATACACGGAGAAAGTCGACGCATTGCTCTTGCGCTAGTTCTCGTATGGCTGCTAGGCCAGTGGGACAGGCGCCCACAACGGCGACACGTTTGTAGCGAGGTGAGATCATTACCCTGTTATACGCAGCGCTATTGTAGGCGTATTCAAAATCAGGATTCAGTGCTATATGTTTAAGTAGCAACCATCTGGCGATCATAGATCTGAGAGGCAACTCGCCCCGACACCACTATTCCAATGATCAAACATCTGATTGCAAGGGTTTCTCACATTATCGCGAAAGCCCTCCGTCGTCATCCCCTTGATTTTCTTCAAATGTAACACGAGCTAAACCCCACATTCTCGCCGAAGACTTGAGCATGCCTAGTATCAGCATAATCTGTTCCCGATGCTGATCATGACTACTACTGGGGCGGCATGCCGCACATACAGAAAGCTGTACGATAGCACTGAACACAACGCAGCAGACAAAAAAAACGGAGAATGCTTTCGGACAGAGAGTGGATACGAGGCAACATTACCTATTTCCTTAGTCGCCGAGATGGCCTTCAAAGTATGCATGTGTTGGCTTGAAGTCGGGGGAGGAATCGTTTCCGGATTCCATCCCTCGCTGCCGGGGTGGTGGGGGGCACAGAGACTAGATCGCTGCGCGGGAAATACGGTACATAGTTGCGTACTTGATGAGCATGTGTGCCTGGAAGAGCATCTCGTCGTCACCATCGTTAAACCCCAAGTGGTCTACTTGCTCTTGGTCGTCGGGGAGATGGTGAAACCACGCCCGCGATCGCGTTGTCAATGGTTTGCATGTGGTCTTCGTAGATTTCGTGCGTCCATGCTACGGCCACGACGCGGGCGAGTATGTGTACGGCGCTGATAAAGTAGGTGAATGAGGAGAAGTGTCGGTCTTCATCACCGTAGATTCGGGTGTCGTATTGAGCGAGGGAGAATGGCTCAGGAATGGTGGTGCTGTTATGATATAGATTCTCGTCCTAGGAGAGTAGAATTTCGGGCTTGACTGTGTGACAGCGGAAAGTTGGTTTTCATTGGAGTGCTGCCATGATGCCGCCTACCACGTACAGCTCCCACCATGTTCGGCGAGTGCTCTCTTCTTCAATCTCGCGGTTTCATGCCTAGGGGGAAGTCTCTGCGGTCCGTTACCAAATTGATGGCAGGGGAGACTGCGTCCGATAGCATGCTGGCAAACTCTTTTATCTCAACTCGAGAATGTAGGGCGATTGCAAATAGAAACCGATTTTGTACAAGGTGAAAGTCCTGTGTGTTATTACTTTGGAGTGCCTCTGCTGTGATGGTACGCAGCGAGTCACTAGATGTTGTTGAGGAGAAATGGCTGCCCACGAACTGAACGACCAGCCACAGGATGTCTGGATATGACGCTTCATTGTACTAGATCTCGGCAGCAACATTGGATGTGCTGGCTGGAAGTTCACATAGGATAAGTTGACGAGACCTTCGTCATGACACCATCGTGTGATTAGCGTGTCCAATGGTACTGCAATCGTGGGCTGGCCGGGGACAGGTTCAATATCCTGTAATGTGTCTGCTTTCTGACATCCTGCTCTGGTGGGCTTACTTCGCCGTGCGGATTGGCATCATCAGCAAATATGCTGGTAGGGTCTGCTGCCGTGAGCCCGGCAATGCCACCTCCCACCATGGCAACGCGAAGCTTGGGTAATGAAGTTGGGGTGGCGGTTTCCATATCCCGTTTTCCTTCATTTATGTCTAGACATCTAGACGTCCTTTAGTGGTTGATCATTCGTTGCGATGCCTACGCTCACAAGAAGTAGATAGGATGCGCATTAAGTAGTGCAAGTGTGGAAGCCGCTCTCAGATGGGCGTGAGCCCATCTGAGGTAAGCATATGATGGAAAGAGACCTCTCAAGGCCCAACTTCCCCAAGGACAATAGTAACTTTGATTGAGACTGTCCGAATCACCGTAAGTCCCCGGCGCTAGGGGATGATAACATTTCCAATGATGATGGTAAGAGAGCTCGATGGCTTCTATCTTATCTTCCCTCAACATTGTATACGTGTCGCTGCGATGTCGTAGACAAGATACACAGAAAGGTTAGTGGTGGTGATAAATGATGACACTATCTAAACTGAAGATTGTAAACACCCATCAGACTCAACGCTGCGTGGTATAACTCGTCATTCTCGTCAAGATATGCGATGAAGTCCGCGTAGAGCGATACCTAATGCACCTTTCCTTTTTTTTTTCTTTTTTTTTTCGTTGATGCCAGTGGCAGCTCTTCTCTGAACAGCTTAAGAATAGTCAACAATAAGTTCTAGTCTACCGAAGTCAGCAGAGGCGTCGACTGCCAGCGCCTCCATACCGAGAACTGTGGACGGGAAAGGAGCAGATGAAGCATTTGAATTCATCAAGAGGCATGACAACGATATCGACCCTCTCACTCCTTCTGCGCCAGGAAAGCTGAAGATGAAAGTTATTTTCTGCATCCTTAGGTTGCTGTTGGCAAGAAACTTGATGCTCTTCGTGAATCTGTTGCGCCTGTATAGCAAAGATGGTAGCTAACAACTCCGTGTAGATCGACAAGGCAACCCTAGGCTATGCTGTGCTCCTAGGGTTGATGGAAGAGACTCATATCGGTAAGGAGTAGCACAACAATCTCAACACTTTGTTCTATGTCAGTTAGTTGATACCCTGAGACTCCGTTAAGTACGGGATCTTCATCTGACCAACGGACAGGGTATGTAATCGGACAAGTCCCGGTCAATACCTGATTCAACGTACTCCCCTACGCATTTTATGTCTCCGGCTCACGGGTTTCTCTGGTCAGCCATCATCCTCCTCTACTACACAGCAAGAGATTACAGCGGACTGATCCCTCTCCGACTATTCTTCGGCCTCGTGGAAGCCACCGTCATCCCCGCCCTAGAGATGGCCATGACAATGTTCTTCACCCCCAAGGACCTCCACGCCCTACAACCAGTCTCCTGGATAGCCTGCTTCGGATGCCCAATCCCAATAGGACTCCTAGGCTACACCCTCCTCTTCAGCAAGAGCCCCGTCCGCCCTTAGAAATACTTCATGATAACAACAGGTGGCCTCTCCCTTCTCGTGTCCCTCCGGTCCTAGTTCTTCTACCCCAGCAACCCAATGACAACCCAATTTCTCTCGACCGAAGAAAAAGTTCACATAATCCGCCGAGTTCAAGCCGTAACCCGTAGCGTCATCGAACAAAAGGTCTCCAACGATACCAAGCCCCCGAGGCCCTCCTCGACCCCGTCTCCTAGCTCTTCGCCCCAGGTCATTCTGCCTAATGCTAAACAACAATCTCGCCTTCCAGCAGAGCTTGCTATACCTCCAGCTTGGCGTTTCCGATCTCGGCTCCACGCTAGTCTGGGTTGCTGCGGGCGGCTTCGCGATGGTGGTCGCTGTCGTCTCTTCATTGTCCTTGAAGCTGTGGCCGAATTATAGCGCGTACTGGGCTACGCTGTGGTGTTTTCCGGCTGTTGCTGGGGGGATTGGTATGGTTGCTTTTCCGTGGGATCGGACGATTTCTCTGCTCGCGTGCTTGCTCCTGGCTTGTAATACGTGGGGGATGTCGTATATTATTCCTTTAGGGTGCGCTGCGTCTAGCTGTGCTGGGTAAACGAAGAAGCTTACTCGCAGTGACGATGTTCTTATGGGGTATCGAATATTATTTCCCCGCAGATGGGGAAACGGGGTGAACCGCGGTATTATCGGACGTGGATTGAAGAACAAGTAGCTGCCGGGAATCTGGGGACTGGGTTCGTAGAAGTCCGGGTGAGCAGCAAGGGAGAGTTGTTGAGGTGAGTGTGTCGACGTTGGATTTGGCAGACCTGGAGAGTAAGTTCTTCGTATACCCTCTATGATGCTAGGTTTCATACATGGCAGTGACATGGTGCACTACTAGTCATTATAGGTATCTGTATATTCACCCGATCTGGCCTTATTCATTGACATTTTCTTCAGTGTATAATCAACGTCTATATATTTGCAGATAACTATGTACAAAGTTTCAGAGACGCATCCTGACCTTCAATTTATCTTCTTTCGCTATCTCCTCTCCCCTCTACAACAACTCCCCCTCATCCCAAGTCACTGAGATATACCTCGCAGCTAACCAATCTCTCCTTTTCTCAGTAAGGAACAATAATGTATCTCCACACAACTCCAGTGTTTCCATCAGGAGCTTTTGTATCTGGTACGCAAGCCTCTTCCTCATATCAGTCGACACCCTCACCAGGGTGCACAGCAAAGTCAAACTCCGTCTGGTCCATGGTCCACGGTTAAGAATACCTTAAAGCGAAGAACAACGAGCTTGCTGGTCCGGTAAGCTGAAGCATCAGGCGATGTCAGATGTGCTGCAATGTTGCACAAATTCACAACAATTTTGTCGCCACCTCTGCTTATCACCTGCGGTAGAAATGCGCAAGACACCAAGTACGGGCCGATGACGTTGACAGACCACGTCTTCTGGCATCCAACTGGATCACTTCCAGTGATTTTGACCCCTTTTTTTCAAGGTAGCCGGCATTATTGATTAGGATGTCAAGCCGAGGGAACGACGAGGCAATTGAGGCGGCTGCCGCATATGCGCTCTCTGCAGCAGTCACATTGTAGCGCAACGGCTACTATTTGGGGTGCGGCGGCTTGAGTGAGAAGAGGCACAAGCGATGTGAAATCTGTACGAGCGCCAATCCCGATTCCCGCGCAGCCGGCTTCTGTATACGATATCGCAGTCGCCTGTCCAATACCTTTGGATGCGCCAGTTATGAAAACATATTTCCTACTTAGGTCCCGTTTCCGGGGATCAATTGCTGGGTAGGTGTCAGTGTGGTGGGTTGAGGTGAAGTAGGCACCTGAGTTTGATATTAGCTCTGTTGCTCATAAGGTCCCGGGGTGCAAGCTGAAGAATTCCCTAGTTACCTGTATGTGGTGCTTAACTCGTTATGGATGAGCTGCGTATATTTATGCGAATCTGAGATGTTGCGTAGGACTGGAGAAGAGTGAAAGATGCAAAGCAGGGTGGAAGCCGGTATGAAGAGGACTAGACATAAGTACTGCACGAGATAATTAATTCGATCGACAGTCCACTTTTTACTGTTCCCTTCAGCGTTTGAATTGAGTAGGATCAACCGTCATTTCCGGTCGTATCTCCGAGACGCCGATGGACTCCTCGATAACATCATCGCCGATCCGGCGATTCTTAGACCATGCCCGACGAGCTTCACTAGAGGAGGCCCTTCGCGCGAAGTTGGAAAGCATAGCTACATATCTCCTATCACTCAAATAGTAGTGCATAGCGTCTGTGTTGGTTGAGAACCACTAACGCACGGAATTTCGTACGAGAGGTGGTGTTTTGCACTTGGTGTTAAAGAAGGTCATCTGGGAAAACCGTCCGAACAAAATGCTCTATATCGTTCCACAGTTCCTCAGGTCTCTCCATGGGAGCAAAATGACCACCTCGATCGTGTGCAGTAAACCATACCAGATCACCGAGAGTGGCTACCCACTTTCTAGGGACACCGCTAATATCAAATGGGAAGCGGCTATAGCCAAAGGGCTTTGGGACAAAGGGGACAGTATCCTCTAGAACATCTAGATTAACACTCTGGTAGTATTCACTTGTCGTCATCTTTGTCAGGTAGTAGATCGAGGCGTGTATTATTGCTGTTTGCATGGGCAAAGGATGTTGTGGATCTACCCAGTTTTTGAATTTATCATCAAGCCTAACACCTTATCAGTAATTGGTTCCGTAATCTCTGAATCGCTAGTTGTGTCTCACCAGGCTAACAATGACAACGGGTTCTTCTCCGGAAGAGCTCCTAAGGCGGCCTGCTTTGTATGGACCGTGGTGGCTGTCTCTTGGAGAGACTTGAAGTCTAGAGTTCGACTGAGAATCTCAAAATCTTGTGTACTCAGGTCCGTATCGTTGCTCGGGTTGAGTAAGCCGGCAATTTGAGGGAGAGAGTTGACTAAACACAGTTAACTTTATTGTATGAAATAGAGACTAGCAGGATTCACCATGTACAGCTAGGCTTCAGTTAGCAATCTTTCCAAGTACCAGCACAGATTTAACAAGATAGATGTACCTTCGCAGTTTGCGCTGAGTGACCCGAGCAGCCTAGCAACATAGCTCCCCATACCACCACCTTGAGCTATGTATCCATTATCCAGACCAATGCCGGTGAGCAACGCATCAACTGTTTGAGCTACTGTGTCTAAATCCGCACGCCTACTTATGGGAGAACCGGGAGAGAAGGCATACCCAGGCAAGGATGGTACAATGAGATGAAAGGGGCTGTCTTCTGGAGAATACTTTTGTCGCACGACATCGAGCAGATCTAAAAACCCAAGGAAACTGCCGGGCCAGTCATGCAAGAAGACGACAGGAATTGCATCCGGATGTTGGGAAAACACCGCCATGAAATGAAGAATAGAGGTATGACCGTCCACCGTCACAGATGCGTTAAACTGAGGATGACGGTTGATCTCAATTTCTAGAATCGACTCGTTGATTTCGGAGAAGCCTTCCGACGCAAGTGAGATCCAATGCCGCTGCTCGCTCTTGTATGTGTTGAGATCGCCAGCTTGGGCATGGTTTAGGCTTTCGTGCATTTGATATACTTCATCCGGAGAGAAATGTAATTGTACGCGCTCAAGAGGGATCGACGGTTTGGATGGTAGTTTAGACCACGCATCCGATGCTGTAGGTGTTTGCTCTATGCCTTTCGATGTAGAAGCAAACAGAATAGCAAGACTAACTAGCACCTTGAGAGGCCGAAAGTACATCGCGAAAATGATACGAGTCAAGTAAAGACTCTGAAGAACGTCAAAGACATTTAATCCATTTCCTGGTAGTTGGGGATAAGAAATCGGGGTTTGGCGGTTTGAGTAGGGCGCTCTGCTCTTTTCTTCTCTTTTTTTTTTCTTTGTCTTTTCTCTCCTAGGGCTTCCTTAATTCAAAATCTTCTACTGACAGGGCTGAGAGGGGATTCGATGAGTTAAAAGTGGTAGTGGGACCATAGACACGGTGGTCCACTTGAACGGAGGTTGGTGACTTCCGAGCTTATGCGAGAACTACCTTCATTAATGAGCATATCATTTGCAGATCGTGTGGTTCTGGTCTTTTTTAGCGCAGAAACATGCGCCTCATTTCTTCGTGGCTAGACTCACGGATGCTTCGGAATGGAGAAAATGTCTGTTTAGTATTTATAGGTGGGACACCCTTATCAAAACTGCTCGGGCTCGGGGATTGCGGACTTCCGCTTTCATAATACATACACTCCCGGCCTCCGAAACTTTGGATTAATTGAGTTCCGTCCGACTATGCCACTATTCCGCTCCTGTCATGACTGAACCCTAGGAAGAAATCATAGCATTGTGAGCACTACGACACCATTAAGTTATACCTCCTAGAGATGAGAGAAAACTACGCTACTCTGAGCTCAGTAGCAGAAACAAGACAGGTTTTTCAGACACTACTAAGCATGAATCCGCTACTACCCTTACAACGCTACAAATTGTCTACACACAAGGGCAATAAATTGATCAGAACAAAATGACTTGGTTTAATGGAGCAAGATCACTCAAAACTATCTATGGCGTTTCTGCCAGGGTATATCCTCAACTCCTCGCCAAGACACTGTTGCTCCTGAGCACATTCCTCGCTCGGACCTCACCAGGTCACATGTATCCCGATACAAATCAAGACATGAACTTTTTCGTAAATTGTCTAGTAGAAGAAACCGAGGAGCTTGCCAGCAACGTGCTTGCGACGAGCCTCCTCGTGGTCCATGATACCAGCGGAGGTGGTCAGGACGACGTAGCCGAACTGACGAGAGGGAAGGAGCTGGGTGGCCCACTTCTCGAGGTCACGGAGCTGGACGGGGTAGCGGGGGTTGATGACGCCACACTTGTTAAGACGGCCGTTGAGCTGGATGACGATCTTGCCGGAACGGTGGTCATCGACCTCCTCAAACTCGCCAATGTAGCCTGAACGGATATGGAGTCAGTAATGTTACGAAGATTTAAAAGTTCGCCAAACACAGCAAAAACAAATCAGGAAACTTGTAAGATCTCCGCCTTGTTATAAAACAATTCTTAATATATCGGACACTTAAAGGGCGTACGTCGTTTGACATTCGTGATCGCCGCCTAGTTATCAGCCCGAAAAGCAAGCCAAAACACATAGATAATAATACATTGAAAGGATAAAGAGCACAGCAACTGAAAGACGATATTGATGAGACAAAAAAAGAAAAATGGAATGCATACCGTGCTTCTGCATGACGCTGAGGAACTTGACGATGACCTTGGAGGAAGGACGGATCAGGACCTGGCGCTTGCCAGCCTTCTCGGCGTTGTTGATGGCGTTAAGCGCATCGTTGAGGACGGAAGTCTTGACCATTTTGACTGTGGGATATCGAGATTCTCAAATCAGGGACGGGATAGGAGGTATCTAGAGTTCGAGAACACGAAATATGTCAGCCACCAGTAGTCTTCGAGCGTAAAGAGTGCCCCTTTTAAAGATTTTCATCAAGGGTTCTTCAGCCCGTGTCGCGGTATGAGAGAAGCGTATCACCTGGACACTGATAAAAACTTTTCACTTTTCCAACGGTCGCTACACCGCAGGAATCGGAATTGTAAAGACCAGAGTTCCATGATGATTGCTCTCTCAGACTAGCTGAGAGGCCGAGAGAAGGGGATAAGCAACGAGTAATACATACCTCGAGGGTAGTACCGATGAGGCTGGCGAGGATGTGGTTGAAAAAAGTTCTATCGGGAAGGAAACGGTGAGGTTTTCGGGATGTGCGCAGCTAGGGTTATTCGAATTTTACCCTTATTCGGATCACGTGCATATATGTAGACACCCCCCTTGTTTGCCTCAGGCCGGTAGCCTCACGTCTTTACGTAAGCACATCGATGCCCCTTATTAAGATATGGAACAGGAAATAGGCACAGAATACTGGTTTGCCTCAAGGTTGGCGGATCTTTGCTCAAACACTCCATCCAAGTGTCCATAAACAGACCAGGTCTTGCTACTGAACATCTTATACTGGCTTATTCAAGGTTGTATCATTGGCTCTATACAGGATCTTTTGTGGAATCAGAATATACGGGGAAGAGGGTGAGAAAATCGTGGCAATGTTTGTCTTAAGGGTTTACATGACTTCTTGGGCATACATGAGGGTAAATAATGCTATAGGGGTCTTTGTCTAATTAGAACGACGTGGAACAGAGAAGGGCAGGGAAAGGACCGATGGTAATAGTAAGGTAGAGAAGAAAGTGAAGAAAACAAGATGCCGGCGACGATAGAACAGCATGTGCTCGGGAGTCGTTAGGGGGTAAAGGTTCCGAAAAGTGAGAAACAGAATGCGCCCAACAGGGTACTGGGTAGCTGGGGAAGATGGGAAAAGGCGATGGGGGTAGGGGACGGGAGGGGAAGTTTGAATGGACTGGGTAGTAGTGCTTAGATCAAAGGGGTATCACCAGTATCAGCTCGCTCAACCGTTCCACATGATACGGGGATACTTCATCTGGGAACTTAAATTGATCAGCGGCACGGCGTTGGGGCATCCCACGTGAAAGGATTCACTTTTATGGAATGGGAGCAACTCTAGGGCGCAACTTCCCTCAGTGCGCCAACAAGAGCGCCTTGCTCCGAGGTGGGTGGTCTCAAAAAGAGCAATTGATGGCACGGTAAGCGGGAGGGTCCATGCTTACGCCATAGCAGCAGCGGTTGACAGAGTGACCTGACGCTTGACCTGCTCACGGGCCCAGCGAGCAGTCTCGACTGTGGTCGGGCCGAATTCTCTGTTATTTCTGGTTTCCCTGACCAACTGTGTGACCCAATCATTACGGAAGAAGGCAGCAAACTCTCCGTTGGGAAAAGCCTCTGCGATATCGCTATTTTCCATAGTTAGAAGTTGCTAGGAAAATAAAAAAAAGGGTGGATATAATCAACATACCCAAGAACACCCATTGCGGCTCTCATCAGCCCCTCGCTCCGGTTGGGATCCTGGGAGATCAAGTTAAGGAGCTGGAAGATAGATTCAACGTAAGGCTGAAGCTGGGTGACTACAAACTGCTTAGCATATAACAACATAGTGTGGGATACACACTCGCTTACCTTGCGCCTTGCCCTTGTAGGACAGAACAATACCACCCCAAGCATCCATGATTCCCTCGCGAAGGGACACGATATAGTCGAGCATCTCGATGTTGACATCTGCGCTCGCTGTTACAGTTGATGCCTGCTGCAGTACCTGTGCGACAACGGGCAAGTATGTATCGAAGTGTGTTCCAATAGCCTGCGCAATATCTCCAAATGTTTCAAGAATTGCAGGTTTGAGTTGGTTTGTGGAGCTCTGCAAAAACGACTTAGCGATGGATCGACCTTTTCTATATGAAGTATTGGAATGATCTTACCCTCAGAGTGCTAAGCAAACAGTTCATGAATGTGTCGCAGTAAGGCTGCACCTTCTCGTTCAAGGCACGGGAAATATCGCTGACCAACCCGATGGCCATGGCACAGAGACCTGGCTCCTCCTGGTTGCCAAGGGCATTGTAAAGGAACGGCGAGAAGGGTTCCATATACTTGGCGAACTCATCCTCGAGTGCACTTGCAATAGCGCCGACCGTGGCAAAGACAACATCAGGCACACTGGACTTGGGAGGGACGGTCTGTAAAACCTGGAGCATCGCGTGCATGATGCGATCCGCCTGGGGCTTGATTTCAGTCTCAAGGCGTTGAACGATGGCCTATATAATCAGCATATGAAGTCACGGACCTATTTTGTGGGCTTGAGAAGCTTACCAATAGCACGCTAGTTAAGCTAGTTTGGACTTCTTCCAAGGTGATACGATCTTCAACACTAACAACTTGTTGTTGCATAGGAATCGTGTGCTCCAGACGCTGAAGCACAACGTCGGAAAGGTTTGCAACCATCGGCAGACTGTCGTTCGCTGCATTGGTCACGAAAGAGTTCAGAACTTCATATCCGGCAGTCCGAAGCTGGTTGTCCGCATCTTGTCTACGTGTTGTTAGTTTGTGAGCTGCAGCGAGGCAATCATTTAGACTGTTTTGGACATACCTCTCGGTGAGAGTAAGAAGAGACTTCACACTTTCCTCGAAGTGCTTTGACAGAGGGTTCGTTTGCGCACCAACGTCACCGGCAAACCGATCGGCAACGTTCATCAGAGCCCAGCAGCAAGAGCTGGCGATCTTAGGGGTACTAGCAAGCCCGTTGAAAAGGCAAGAAATAAGGGGTTGTAGATGCACGTCAGGGTCCAGGGTCTCAGAGCAGAAGTCGCATACGCGACCAAGGGCATAGGCTGCCGAATCACGAACTTGGATGGAGCTATCCTCCATCATGCCAACAAGAACACCCAAGGCCTGTTTGACAAGGGGTTCGAGGACCTTAGGGTCAGGACCATCCATGATGGCGCCGAATGCTGCAACTGCGGCATCCCTGCGACGCCAATCCTCATTGCGAATATTTTCCTCGACGAATGACAGGACAGGTTGGATGACGTCGCCCTGGACACACTGAGCATAGAGTTGCAAAGCCTGATAAGCCGCCCGAGAAACGTTATACTCGTCATCCGTCGCATCCTCATCCTGCCTGCACATGGCCTGCAACAAGACAGGAACAACCTCTCTGCAAGCTACGCGGGCGAAGCCGAAAAACGGGCGGACCTCGGGAATACCCTCCGCTTGCGCCTAGCTCAATTTGTTAGCAATCATCCCTTTCATATACCTGTGGGCGAGGGTAAACGAACCGCAGCGTTGTCATCCTCAATAGCAATTTCTTCCTCGCAAACAGAGCACCAGAACTCAATGGCTAGTTTAGCAACATCTTCTTCCTCGCTCTTCATGCCCATGATACTGAGGCCGAACAGAGCCTTCTCCATGTAAAAACGCATCTTCTCATAATAAGCAGCCATGATACGGTTCAAGCAACCGAATGCGCCCGCCTGAACACGGAGGTCATCGGCCTGTGTAGCCTCGCAGACCACTTGCATGATATAGTTACGTTCACCTTCATTATCCATGTTGGACCGAACAAAGTCTACTGAATCACTGAGAGCTTTGATAGCAGCATAGCGGATGTCCATATTTGTTTCTTCGCGTCGAGCACCTTGTACAACAGCGGTCAAGATTGCATTGGAGTGAGCAATCAGGCTTTCCCGAAGATCAGCATCTTGGGATTCGCAGATGAACCCGATTGTGACGAGTGAGGCCTGCTTCAATTGATTTGAGCCCGTCGCGACATTCTGCACTAAGACATTCATCAACTCAGGCCATTCATTGCGAGGAAGCTCGATGGCGGCAATGGAGACGATAAACTGTGCTGCAGACTGGCCAGCCCGAGAGTCTTTAGAGTCAAGAGTCTTGAGCGCAAGCTCCTTGACTTGCGCTTTGATCTCCGGACTGATCTGTTGCTGCCACTTTCCTTGCACCTCACGCAGCTTGGCAGCATCTCTGAAAGTGAAAGCGTTCTTCAGTGCGAGACCCGCAGCAGTTCTGATGTGAGAGGCGGTATTTTCATTTGCCAGTTCCTGGCCCAGGGTAACGAGGTATCCGGCCTAAATAATACGAAGACGGCATGGTTAGCATGAAACCCACGAGCAACAGGCGGTCAGTCGAGCGACAGCAAACAAGGCACTAGGGGAACATACGAAATCAACCTCCGCCGCGTGTAGGAGCTGCTGTTCCGCATTCGTACGTGTTGTCGCATCTATAAACCACAGCGAAATTAACCCGTCAGTAACGCTGCTTATATCCCCAAAGAGTATTCCAATACAAAGGCCATCGTACCTGGCGACAGAGTGCTCTCCAACACCTGAGTAACGTTCATTTTGTCGTAAGTGGGTAACCGACCACGATCACGGGGAAAGAAAAGAGAAAAAAAGGGAAGAAATAAAAGCAAAGCCCCTCTAGCTTGATTAAAATAAAGTAGGAAAACAAGCTGGTTATGAGATTATCCTCAGCAAAGGAATGGCAGTGTGGACGAGCAGTCTGAAAGAATTCCTGGTGCTCGGACTCAAGGTTGTTTTTGTGGATATATGACGAGGCATGCACCAGATCTTCCGGGAAGTAGCACAAGAGGAAAAGACGGCTGTGGTGCACGCCAGAGAGGGAGAATAGCGAGAAGCCCACACTCCGAGGTCTACGTTTCAAAGAGACAGGAGGGGAGAAAGATGATTATTCGATTTCAGAAGCCTTTTTTAAAGTTCCGATAGAAAACGTTAATAAAGAGAGAGAAGAGAAGGAAGAGAAGAAAGTGAGGGCGAGGGAGAATAATAGTGTGTTCCCTTCAACTTTTGATCCGCAAGAAGAATGAGAGCGACGACGGGCAGAAAACAGCCAGTCAGCGCTCGGCGGAGCCGCCAAACATCCGTTGCTGATTGGGCCGCAGGGACTGGTTTAGTCACGGCACGTGATTTTCCCATCAGAGAGGTGAAAAGGGCGTCTATCCTCGAAAGAAAATCAATATTAACAGCCTATCAGCATAGAATTTTCATTTTCATCCTGTCTATCATATTTTATATATTTCGGATTTATTTCCCCGTCAGCATTTCCCCTCTTCAGCTAGCAGCCGTAGGTGTTTATCTACGATATGAAAGTGTGGTGATGGGAAGTGTGCATACCTCCTCCTAGGACTACTAAACATACTTTCGTCACCACTTTTCCATTGTTGCCTGAGGTATTGCCCCTCCCTTGTCTTTGCCAATCTTTCTGGTTCCTTCTTTTTTTCCCCTTCCCCAAAATTTTTCCCCCTCCATTGGGCTTTTTGCTTGTTTTGATTTTGCTTCTTGAAGCACACTCCCACACTACCCACTTGGGTGGCCCCGGCGACCGCTCCATTCTTTTTTTTGCCAAGGTCAAACCCCATCGCACAAAACTACTAATATAATAAATAAATAAATAAATCTATGAAAATTTCATCGAATTTGCTCCTAGCTCAGAATCAGACACACAGCGCAAAAGTAATGATCTGTGAAGTGCTCTTTTAGGTTCAGATCTCAGGGATCATTTCACTACAATCGCTGGACAAGCCGGACAGCCAGTCACAATCAACATATCAATAAACGACGGCAAACGGAGGGAATATCCCTGCCTGTAGCAGCTTTGCTGCTTGTTGGTGGTGGAACCTAGAGTTGCCCATCCACCCGCTAATTTACTGCCTGGTGTAAACCTTCAGGTTAGCCTTGGTTCCGTAGGGACAAGAACCGTAGGTTATTTGTTCTTGTTCTCATGTTTTAATCACTGTCCACCTCTTCGTCCTCCATCTCTGCATCTAAATCCAACACCTCGTAACGTAGACCATCGCCATACAAAACACAAATCGCCCGACGGCCATGTCGGCCGTTGACATATATTCTCGTAGGTTTAAGTTTCGGCCCGGGTACTGTAAAGGCATGTTTAATCCATTCGCAGTCCGGGGCCAAGACGTCAAGCGTTGTGGTAGTTGCAACGGGCGTAGATGATGCCGAGTCACAGTCAAAATCTTCAAAGCCGATGAAACGAGAACTGTCAACACTTCCAGAAGTCTCGCCGGTAGGTGCCGGTTGGAAGGGAAAGTTGAGTAGATAAGAAAACCCCTCTATGAACCCATTTTAGTAAGAGCCAGGGCTTTTACAAAATTGATACCAAAAGTGAAGCATACCGTTATTGGACCAAAGTAGCATAATGGTGTCATCCTCCACGAACTGTACCTGGCGTATTTCCCCTTCTTGTAGATCAATAGCTCCTATACTAGTTCTCCGTGTAGAGCTGACCCCATTTTCGCAATCCAAAATCATGCGGTAGATATATACTAGAAATAGTGAAAGGACGGTTAAATATCAGAAGCACAGACGGATGGGGCCTTTCATACGTAACTGCTTCGACTGGATGGATCTAGTAGCCACATATATCACACACAGACTCTGTTCTCCAACTTCCTAGAATCTAGGTGAGCGATAACTCCCACATGCATTCACCAGGGGAATAATACCTCATAGCGCATAGCAAGATCGATGATATCTTTGTCACAATCTGGATGAAGGGCAAGAGGAGACCGGTGGAGGATACCTCTCCGCTGTGTCAAGGCGATTTGGCCAAAGACTTTCTCGAATTGTAGCCCAAGGCGCTTTGTTAGATCATTCATCTTCGGTAGCTCCACCGGAGTTTCAGTGTCCGAGGCTAGGTTGTTTTGGTCCAGCAATTTCTTAAACATGTCATAGAATGATCTGTCGTGTGAGGTGGGTGCCCACTTGTCTGGCGTATTGGGAGAGGGCCTTGCAAACCCGATCAAAGGCAGTTGTTGAATGAAGCTTCGTAGTTTACTCTTGGTCAAGGCGCCTCTGATATACTTCAGGGTCTGCGGGTATTCAATCAGGTCCGTTTTTTCCTGCAGCTCTTCCAGCGTCTGGGACATCGGTTCTGCACTCTGCATGTCTATTTCGTGCCGAAGCCATCTTGAAAACGAGTTGAATTGGCTTAATTCTTCGTTTGTGTTGATGATTATATGATGCGCTAAGAGATGAAGGCAATCCAGAGTCTCAACAATTGCATTCAGCTCTGGCGTCTCCAAACCTAAGACCCCACATATCTTATGAAACTTGGAAAGCCCGGTGAGGCGACTGAGCAGCACTTCACATCTTTCAAGGGCCGGAAGGAGACATTCATGTGTCAAACGTCGAATATTTTCGTAACCACTCGACACAGCTTTCTCCCACCTTTTGTGGCCCTAGATATCACATCAGCAATTGATTGAGCCAGCCCTAGCAGACGGAGAGGGATCTTACTCTTTCTCCAACAATGTCTACCAGGAACTCCTTCATTGGTTCAAAACAGTCTCCGGTAACCACTAGATGGTATGCGGCTGTCACAAAATCACAATGGCATTTTTCCAACAAATCTTCGTTTATACTACGCATGTACCTCGCCGGCAGTTCTTGTGCGTTTTTCCACTCGAGTTCAATCTGCCTTTGTACTTGATTGACGTATCTGAGCAGGTTTTGAAGCTGAGTTATCTTATGGGCAAGAAGAGAAAGATATCTCCCCGACCGCGTGATAAAACGAAGGTCAAGGGCGAGTAAATGTAAGGAGTCCAGATCATTATCTGAGTGCGAGGATGCCAGCATCGCATGGGTGGAGCTCAGTGGATGAGAGGCGTGTTGAAGAATCTTGCACGAGTTGGCAGGCCTAATGGAACTCCCCACCTGGAATGAGCCTATCTCGAAACAATCGAAAATTCGCAAATGAACAGTGCCGTCGTTGAAGCCTATCAGCAAGACATCTACCGCGTCGTTAGTGTTTTTGCCGGCAGAATGGAAGATAGCATCGATAGATGCTCGCGAACTGAACACATCGTCACTAAAACCTGAGTTAATCAAGGACAGTTGCAACCTTGAGACTAATGATAAAACCTACTCGCTTCCTGTTGCAGGTAGTGTGCTTAACTTAGGTAGCGAGCTTTCAATGTCAAGTAAAGCTAGCTCTCTTGGTAGGTCGGCCTTGAGTAGGGCAGCTGCTGAAGGATGCACATCCGGTGACAGCAGGTCCTCAACGGAAATTTGCCCGGCAGCCTCCTGCAGGTGCCGTTGTGCAACCTCGATATCAGTGAAGTTTACACCCCAGCCTAAACAAGTAACGCTAACAGATCGGTCGGCATGACCCTGTCCTTGATACGCCGGATAATGGTGGACAGTTTTACCGCTGTAAGCACTAATAATCCGGATGGTATTATCCGCGCAAGCGACAGCAAGTAGGTGACCTAATAATAGGTTAGTCGACCTTTCATACAAGGAATCATGCATACAACGGTATGTCGACAGCCAAGGACGCACCATTGTTTTTCCACATCAACTTTCGGATTTCACCCCCACCGTCATCCTCATCCAAGTAAGGGTCCCCCTTGAATGAACCCCCAAAAACCTTCTGTCCGTTTAGTCGGAAAACTCGTAGTTCGTCATCTTCCGTAACAAGGGAGATAAGGTCCATTGTAGGACAGTATTTCAGCGTATTGGCCTTGCATTTTGCTGGCAGTGACTTTTCTGCAACAGGAGTAAGTTGCGGCTCATGACGCAATGGCGAAGAATGAGAATTATCTTCGGCCATGATCGCACAGTGTCCCTCTAGTCCATTCTTTGGAAGTAGGTTGATCTAGTATGTTTCGCGCCTGGCGTAGCCCAAGGCGGGAAAGATGGTTCATGTTAATAATGGACTCCCGGTGGAGCAACGGATAGCACACGCCTCTTGGCACGTGGTGTCTTTCGCGTGTCCTTGAATGGGAACAATATTCATTCATATTTACTGTGAACTCGTTCAATCGAGAGAAAAAAAAACAAGTAGTCTCAAAATACTTTTGCTGAATGGTTAGCTAATTAGCATATATCCCATTTAAATGTACACAATAACCGTAAATACTACAGCGCTTTTGCCGCCCATATATATATTTCCTGCTACCCATAAGCTTCTTCAGACTACCATGGCTTGATCTATCCACCAGATTGAGAAAATAACGCAGCTGAACGGAAGCTAAACATAAGGTGCCAAGGCATTTAATATTCGTATAGCGAGTTTGAATAAGCCCATAATATCCGACGCCTTTAGATTCCGAATCATCGTGGTTCAATCTGCCTTGAACAAGCCACTGAGCTTTTGTGTAAACTCCTCAGTATCCGCTAGAAACAATTCTAGCTCTTCGAGGGGGACGATGTGGCCTCCCTATCAATAGATCAGTAACAAGAACTGCCGCTTAGAATCAAGAGCTGAGAGAAAGACAACGTACAACCGAATGAGCTCGGTAGGAAACCAGATTAGGGTAGATCCTTTCAGACCAAGCTCTTGGTAATGTATTGAACTCATACGGGAACAAAGAATAACTAAGCGACTTTTCTTTTGATATGGGCAGCAGATCCCACCCAGGGCTGCCTATCATCGTCGTGTAGAGATAAAGGCTACGCGGGAGCGTAGATGTAAACCTGTAGAGGCTACATATAGCCAAGATATTATAGAGTGACAGTGGATTCCGCTGGTCAGCCCTTTCAACGAGTTTCTCCCAATCCTTTCTGACAACCAGCAAACTAAAAAGAAGAAAAATATTAAGTCGCTATTCTTCGAAGCCAACATACCAGGCCAGTAAAGCGAGTGGTGTAGATTATACAACTAACCTAATAGTCGCAGGGTGAGTATCGTGCTCCATTGCATAAGCTAAACCATTTTTCCGCCAGCTATTAGCGCGTTCTGTTCTCTGCAGCTTTTCACGAGTAACATTGCCACCATCAGGGAACCTTTTCTCCAGCATTCAAGCTCAACATGCCCACTATGATCCCTTATTTAACATCAGTCTTAGCCCTGTTGTTCTCCTACTTATAGTGGAAGGCTTTGTATTCTTTGTGATTGGTGGACATGATACGCGTAACATGCTGCCAACACCACCATCTTGCACAATATATCCCTTGAAACCGAGTCCAATCATGGACCTGTTCATGAGTCGTGTAGCGTGGCCTAAGTCCATCTTGATATTTTGACTCGACCCACTAGAGAACCCGTACTCAGGCAATGAGGGCACAGTGACTTGGTATGGTAGGTTTCCGGTGTATATTTTGTGGTCCCCGGCGCATACCTTGAGAAACTTAGCCAACGACAACCGCCAGCCTTGGCTCTTTTTGCCTAATTTGGCGTTCTTATTCACAATCTGGATGGGCTTTGGTGGGCGGAGGGTTGCGGGAAGGGGATTGTAAGTGAGGTGGCCGAAGCTTTAGGTCCATATTGGGCCGGGTTCATGGAATGGCCGTAAAACGCAATTGGACTCAGTCAAAGGAGAAGGTATAACGTAGAACAACAGTGACCTCTCTTATCTCGATTCCTCCACATGATGGGCTAATCCTTAGCCCAGACGATCTACCTCAGCCATGGATAATCTGCAGGCATGCTTCACGATGGAGACGAAGTAGTGTAATCGAGAGACGTAAAGAATGTCGCCATCCAAGATGCCTAGCCTGTCAAATGTAGTATGTCATATATTGGAATAGTGCCCTTCGTATATGCACTTATTCTTTTAGAGTGTGAAGTCTGGTTCACTAAGCCCATATACCGTATTCCGTATTCTACTTATAGTGTTTCGCACTCTAGTCAGTTGAAAGCCGTATAATAAGTATGTCGATCTTTGCTTTTTGATGTGGCGAACTTCTGTAGCAATCTTGTAGCAAACTTTCAGTGCACAGAAGAAAAATTGGCAGCTCTAGCTAGAGCTGCGGAACGTCGCTTGGACGCAATAACTTCAAGGTATATCATGGTGTGCCTAGTGATCAAGATACAAAGTCCGCGGGTTGGAAGGAGCTACTTGCATTAGCGTCAAGAAAAGGGTACGAAGTGATTTGTTAAACGTGAAAGCCAGTCGAAACTCTCTCTCCCACAGCAGAAATGTCGGTTTTAGCTCCCAAAGAAAAGTGTGAGGAGGGGCGTCTGAAGCGTATGCGACCAGACAGCCCTAAACAGTATGTCGATTTCCGCGCACCTTAACAATGATCCATGGATCGACTACGATGCCATAGCTGCCAAGCAGTCGGACCTGAAAGACAAGGACGAAGTCCGATTTCTCGTTATTGGGGGAGGTCATGCGGCCTTGTCCTTTGCATACCGCGTGTTTCGAAACGGGAGTTCCCCCTGGAAGTGATATATGTGTTGTTGACATGGCAGGAGGGTTTGGGTGAACCTGGTACTGGAACCGCTATCCTGGCCAGATGTGCGATGTGGAAGGATACATCTACCTTCCCGTGTTGGAGGAGACCGGATACGTCCCTAAACACAGGTACTCCTACGGCGCAGAAATTCGTCAGTAGTCTGAGCGCATTGCATCCCAGCTAGGTTGCAAGTCCGTGTTCTCAACACGGGTGAAACGTCTCGAATGGAGCGAAGAAGCCGCTCAATGGATTATTGTAATGGCACAGAGTTGAGGACCCAAGCACACGGACATCACATTTACCGTCCAGGCCCAGTTTGTCTTCGCTTCAAGCGGTCCTTTTTTCGTCCCTCGAATTCCCCGGCCCCCGGGGTTTGACCTCCAAAACAACTACGTTTTCCACGTTTTTCGGTGGAGCTACAAGTGTACGGGCGGGCCACGAGAGAACCAGAATATGACGCTCCTAAAGGATAAAACAGTGGTAGTTGTCGGTACCGGCGCAACAGCTGCGCAGTGTTCCGCGGAATCGCAAAGTGGGCCAAGCATCTCTACGTTTTTCAACGTACCCCTTCATTTGTGGCTCTCGAAACCAGATGCAAACAGACCCGAATGAGTGGGCTAAGTTCACAAGCCATCGTGGTTGGCACCATGAGAGATGAGAGAGAATTTTAACCATTTTATCACCAACGACCCGGTTCCTGTGGACATTTCTGAACGACGGCTGGATAGACACACGCTCATTCGTAGGTATAGTGGGCAGCCCAAAGGCTGTCACGTCGGATAATTTGCAGCAGTATGCCGATTCCTTGTTTGACCTGGACATACCGCGGGCCGAGAGAATACGAACTCACATCGAGAATCAGGTAGACAACAAGGGGTGGGCCGAGGAATTGAAGCCTGGTATCTTGGATGGTGCAGACGACCAACTTTCTACGACCACTACCTAGCGACATTTAACCAATCTAATGTGACGTTGATTGACACTAACGGGAGGGGGCTGGAAAGCTACACCTCATCAGGGATCGTTGCTGGTGTTGTGGGGTATAAAGTCGTCATCCTTGTTCTGGCCACTGGGTTCTCGCCTAGTAGAGCCCAGGACAAAGATCTCGAAGACAGCCTTGGAGCTCCAATCATTGGACGGAATGGTAGGACTTTCGGCGAGGCTACGTGCCAACGAACGATTATTTGGACGACAGGTCAATCGGAGTCACATCCAGCCGTGGCTTCACGCTTGTCGACAAGTGGAGATTCAATTGAAAGAGACATTCGGTAGAAGCCTGCTTTGTACAGTCAAGCCAAGCCCAGAAGCTCCGGGAGAAGGAGAAGAAATGCATCGCCAACAAAAAAAAGAAATGTTGATTTTGAATTTGGAGGCGATTTCCAATGCGACACTCAACGGTTCAACGGTCGGGTGCAATCTTCGATGCATGCAGAATTGGTCAGCACGTCGGCGAGGGATACAGCAGCGTTTTTAATCTAGAGAAATGGGCTGCTCCTGACGTGGGAACAGTGTTTAGTATCATAACTGTAAAGCTCCCCAATCCCTTCCTCCCAGATGGTACGGCTTCTCCAAATCTATCTTCCGCTTATGATCTCGCCGCGAGGCTGTCAGCGGACCTGATAAAGAGCACTATGATGAAGAGAGATAACCCTCCAAAACTCACCATCGAGCCAAAGAAAGAAGTAGAGGAAGCCTATTTCTAAAAAGTGGCGAAAAGGGCATCGAATTTCTCAGCCGTGCAAACTTGTACACCAAGATATTCCAATCAGGATGGTGCTTCAGTAAGGCCAAATCCCCGCGAAGAGATAGCCAAAATCTCAGGAAAGCCCCGTGGGGAGAAGAGATTGCCAAATATCAGCTTATGGTGGAGAGTCTCCAACGGGAAAACAGGCTAGATAGCTTTGAGATTGCATCCTAGAACACCTGAGTTGAGTGACGATGGCAGCAGGGGAAGTGAAATGGAATGAGAAGAGTTTGATGAACTGACTTGGAATCCATGTCACATATACATAACTAGCCAGCAAATAACTGGGACCGGGCCTTAGGCTGTGAAAAGAAAGGACCGACGGATACAAGACATTATCATTTCATCATGACTACTTATTATTGAAAGGGTGGAAGAACCTAGAAACGGAAGACACCCGGTACATGTGTAATGTGACATTATATTGAATCAAGTCGTTAACTATACAATCCCATCAGCGCCAGATTGAATTATCGATGTTAAATAGCCCAATTCATCCATCATCTCTTGCATTGTTGCCGACTGCCCCGGGAGTGAGTTGACGCTGAAACGGTCATAACGGTTGCTGAGTGAAACACTTTTCTCGTCATGCTTTGAGTCCTCATTATCCCTGACATTTTCCGTAAATTGGACAGTAGAGGGATCTGGACTTCGAAGAAGTCCGAGGCCTTCTATCCCTCCAAAGAAAGCCGCATGACGCTTGGGGTCTCTTTCGACCTCATCGGCATCACCAATACAAAGACCAGAAAAGTCGATGTCGGACGGGGATAAAGAAACTGTAAGGCGAGGAGGTGGGAGATCAAGGAGGGGTGAATCACTACCAAGTGTGGTGGGAGATGATCTTGAATTGACTGTAAGATGAGGGGTATCTGGATCGCTCGTCTCGACAGGGACAGAGCTCTTCCAAAACTCTGCGAAATCTATCCCGTCAAGAGGAGAAAATGATTGATTTTCATTGCCGATTGCGAGCGAGGATGCCATGGACTCAGGAGAGACCAGCTCTGTATCCGTACTCCATTCAGAAAAGTGGCTTCTTTCGCACGGGGAGCTACTCGCAGACCCTTCCGTAGCACTAAGATCGGAGAAATGACTGCCTAGGTTTCCCGCATCAAGCTCCTTTTCTCGAGTTTCAAGATCACGCAGTGCCTCATCCATGACTGAGGAAGGAGTGTTCGGTAGAGTCGGCAGTCTCTTTTCTTTTAGAGTGAAAAGGGTAGGGGTTGCAGCATCCTCTCCTACCACGGGCACGGCAGTTGTGAGCAGGGAGGCAGAGCTCTCCGACGATATAGACCCTTGATGGGCATGTGGATCTCTTGGCTTGTAGCCCTCTCTGGAGGTACTCGTTGTTTGGTTTGTTTGAAGGATCAAAGGACCTCTAGGCTTTGCATGTTCCATGAGTTTGGGATTCAGAGCGCGTCGATCTTGGATGGTCGGCGGTAAAGATTCAGGATGCCCAGTAGAGACAGGGCGCCCGGGAAGCAGGATCTCCGTTGAAGTATGGGCTGTCTGACTCCTCGTGTGATGATTGCTCGTCGGATTCTGAGCACTCTCGAGGCTCTCTGTACGCAACATGGGCGGCCTTTGAGCCGGTTTAGGCTTCTTCACATCACTATTTTGGTTTTCTGCAGTGTCAAGATCAGGTGAAGATGCATTCCATTGCCGGAAGGCAGCTCGAAGGCCTCTCGACCTTGGAGGAGACACAGATCGGGCAGCTTTACTGCCTAGGCCCCTTTGGCCATTCTGAATTGTAGCCCTGGGCGTCGCACTATTAGGCTGTGAAGCAACTCTGTTGGTTATTGAACTTAAAGGGGAAGTGCTGAAAGACCAAGGTGAAGCCGGCTGTTGCAGTAGTGGAGGAGACGTGCGGAGACGCGGAAGTATTGGTTTAGGTGGCTGTCGTGGATTCATGTATTTATCTTCCGGGTTCATAGTCCGCTGTTCTGGCTTTGGGGGGGTTGAGCTTTGCCCTGTATCAGGCAGAATGACAGGAACATGGAGAACGTTAACAGGCTGGCCGGGAAGAAGTGGACAGTGCGATGTGACTGGTTCCGCGGGGTTATAATGTTCCACATCATCGTCCAGCAAGTACTGCATTAAGTTAGATAGTGCGGCTAAACAGGAGGGACACCAGGATACTGACATAATACCAATAGGTGCCGCCCATTTTGAGGCCCCCAGAGCGAGCTGGAACCATATGATTTGGCGACCCATCGAATATTATACTGGTAAAGGTATGGCATCCTCTCCAATGTCCTGGCCCGACACGCTTGTCATTCTCCATGGCATAGGGCTTGGCGAAGTTATCCCATGAGCCTAGCAGCTTGACGGACTTAACCTGAGGATTGGTATATCTATGTGGCTATCAGTGTGTGCAGTAGACCTCAATAAGGGAATGCGGCTCACAGTAAAAACGTCATTAACGTGGTCGAAGCCATTGTTGGGTATTCGAGAGGGTTTCTAGAAAAGAAAGATATATTGTAGCGAAAGGATCGTACCAAGGCAAACCGAAGCCTCTTGATAAATATTTCGGAACAGAGAAAGACAGCGCGTAAATGGCCGCGCAAGACCAGCCTGGACAGAGAAATTTTAAGGAGGGTAATTCTATTCGCTTGGTGTTGGTCGCGGAATTTGAACAGGCCCGGCCGTGCGATTGTTGGATTAATATAATAAGTTCGTGAATATAAGCTCAAGCCAGCAACAAAGCCATCACAGGCCAAAAAAAATCCGATACTCAACAGGCCTGGACACCTGGAGATCAATTGATTCAGTAGCCGCGACGGCACAGTAATTAAATTCCAATGCCCCTGAATTCGAGGTAGGAAAGATTCAGGGCCAATAGCATTTATTGTTCGTGAGCTCTTAAGCGCTGACAAGGCGTATAGATGGACTCGAGAACGTTCGTGAAAGAAGGTGAAGGAATATCGGCGCTTAATCTAGGAGCTGGGGTGTTTTGATCAAGATGTAAAGGAGTGCAAGTGTGGTTCGTTCGGTGGATAGAATGGAGCTGACTATTCAGAAAGAGGAGGACATTGGGGAGGATAATGAGGAATCCAAACTTTCGCACCGCGAAGAACGATTGCAAGAATATAAATCAGTCACAGACCGTGGACATTTTGGGGTAAATAGTAATTGGTCAACAAACGGATAGCAGCGCCTATCATTTGAGAAGGCCAAGATCTACCGGGTTTTGCAATAACCACGTCACAATGCGTACAAAGGGCCCTGCAAATCACGAAGGTAAAGGGTAGCCTTCGAGTTCGAGGCTAGGGGGGAAAAAAGTAGCGAAAGACGCGATGAGATCTGAACATGGTTCTCGGGAGTTCCAATCGACCACTCACGGAGCGGGGACCGGAGCTGAAAATGGGTGATCGGTATCCTGTACCTGGCGAACCAGAATAATGCGCGAGACTATTGTGCCTTAGCTGCCTTTAGTGGTGGAACTAAATGGGTCCAGTGGAAAGATGGATCACAAGTTGCAGCTAGCCATGCGGCGGCGGATCATGGCTAGAGAGGAAGCGAACCACATTTGCATCCATGGAGACGGCGTCCGGCGAATATGATTGAACGGAAACCCGGGAAAATAAGATAAAAAGGGGGCCTGCGTGGCTGATGACAATACCGTACGCACTGAGCCACTGAGAGAATTATCTGCAAGTGATGATAAAAGATTCAACGGAGATGAATCGGAGAAAAGGGAAAGAAACGCAAAAAAATTCCTCATCAGTTCTTACTTGCTTACTTTCGAGTCAACGTAGCACTAGATCTGCGATGCTAGTCCAGTCCCTAATCCGACGGGGATCCAAGAGTCAAGACCGACCAATTCAGCTCGCTATAACAACGGGAACGTAAAGGTAGCAGGTTGATTACTTTTTTTTTTCCCGCCGATCGCTTCAACTCCACACCTGGCGCCACGTGAGGAACAGATGCCATGACCCCATGGTATTTTAGTGTATTCCTTGCCGTATCTCATTTACCAGGAGTCGCGACAACTGGAAGAGATTGTCATTTCCCCGTTGTTGATGAAGCTGCATAGGTAAACAAACGTGCAATTCCAACCTTACTACAGATGTGCTTACCGGGATGTAAGTGATTTGTCAGATGTTCGTTATCTAAATAGCACTAGGACTTGGCCGATAATCTATCCTCACGGACCAGGGCTCGCTTACCTTATACATACAGGCTAAACTTAATAGTTCACCTAGGAGACTAGGAGTACTACTAATAGTACCAAGTCAGGAGGACGTAACCTGTAGACCAATGACCACCGAGACTAATATCGGGGATTGATTCCTACAGCATCTCCTACTGCAGCCGGCGCTTCTCGGCCCTTGGATGCTGGGCAACCAGCGATCAAACACCCAGTAAACACAGGGATATCTTAACATAATGGGAGCTAATGAGTAATTTTATAAATAGTATCGAGCCTTCAATCTATTTTCTTAACCAATGAATCATTACCGTTCGCATCCAGAGACTAAATCGTTACCATCTGTAGAGCCACGCAAGGAAAAATAACAAACTAGTCGACATATCTTGTCGCAAGCTGCTTCGGCTTCCATTAAGTAAAAATAGGGGAAATAAGACAAGCGTGAAAGGAACGCGAAGAGAAAAACAAAGGAGAGGAGGACATCGTTGCGAATCATATCCATGCCTGGACTGGGATTGTCGGCGGTTACGCGGCGCTTGCTGCGACATGTTCGAAACCCATTTCCTTTATTCGCAACGGACCGTTGAGTTTCAAAGCCATCCGTTTAATAAAATGAAAGAATAGAACCAATATTCGGACAGACCCGTGGATTCTGAGGTTGTCAAGTATGAGAAAAGGATCAAACCAAAAGGGAAGCTGATCAACGAAACGCGTTGCACTTGTCATATTTCCGATTGACAGCACCAAGGACGCATTTCAAAATTCCGTCGGCGCTCAACGTCTGACCCTTGTCACCTCTCCACGGCACCGTGTCAACAATATCCCGCACTCGCTCATGCTTGGATATACGCCCTAATTCATCATCTAGCATCTGCAGGTAATGTCGTGCGTCGTTATCATGCCCGATCTGGAAAAACTGGATGCCAACCTGCCACGGTACAGCATGGCATTGATCCAACCTTGTGGCGGCATCGACGATGACGCTTTCTGCATCGTCCGTGAACACCCCGTCTGTGATGGCGATGAGGTTAAGTGGTTTCACTGACTCGCTAGGGTCCTTTCCTTTCGACGCTATGGCCTCAACACGACGAAGGTATGGGTCTAGGATTTGGCGCAAACGACGCCCGACCGGGGTTGCTCCTCGTGGATGGACGCCGTAAAATATCTCGCGGACATCATCTGACGTCTTGATGTTGGTATATGCACCGGTTGTACTATCAGTTCCTCCTCGATAATTCAAGAAATAGATGTCAATTCCGTCCCGGTCGTGTGTGGTGCAAACGGGCGCAATAGCGGCGATAGCATCCGCAGCCTCACCCCAGCGACTACCTTTCATGCTACCGCTGTCATCAACTAAGAATACAGTATCAAACTCGCGTAGAAACGAGTAAGGCGAATCCCCCGAAGATGAAGCTCCGGAGTCTGGGGTCTTCGATGGGCGCTGTGGTGTATATGGAGGAGGAGACCAGAGATCGGCATTGCGTGCGTGGACGGGCGCACCTTTTGCCTGCACAGTGATTGCAACCTGTCGAGGCCGATCATGCTTCGATATGGTATGAGGTTGGTTGAGAGACTCAGAATAGCTTCGAACTCGTGAGTGACGATTCCCCATGATCAAGTGCGGGCTTGGACGCGAACAGATATTTTGCTGAATACAGTAGCAGAGGAGTTGAAGGAGACACAGGGAAGATTAAATTCGATTGAGGTTCGATATGATGGTGTAAATACAGTGGGCGATATATGTAATAAAGGGTGGCACAGCGAGTCGGAGTGAGTTGGTATCCATGGAACCAATTGTAATTGGAAGGATCAAGGTTGACTTATATCACATTATTGATTCAATAGAGAATGGGTATCTCCATGTTGGTCCGCATCAGATGTTACATGGGCAGAAGCCTCTAAGCCCTAATAACGGGACTCGCATTATCATGGGTTGTAGAATGGGTATTACCATCCAATCCTATACTAGTAAATGAAGTCCCTTCAAGAGCTAGGCTGAACTTGTGACTTCCCCACTACTGCTGGAGAACAAAGTGTGCTCCTAAGGCAGAAACGGGACATTATTTTTCTGTCTCATAGCAAACAGTTCCACTTCACAAACAGGGTAAGGCATAATTTGTCTACTGTCACTATGGCAGTGAAGCCCTACCAGAACCCCACATTAATTTAGTTTGCCCTTCTGGGACCGAACACTGCCATACTGGAAGCAAGGGATACTACTGCATATAACTTTAAAAAGTTAATAAAAACTGTCGAAAGGGTCGGAAGCGGGTGAGCTGGACTATAAGGCGCAGCACGATAAACCTTTGGTATCCGTGCACAGCCCTGTTCCCTGTGCGACATACATGGTTGTACCAACAATAAAGTAAATGAAGCAGAATTGTGTTCCGTTAAACCTATCAGTAGCTAAGCTAATTCAGTAGGAACCGAATAGTTGAACCTTAAGATGCTAGTAGTGTAGTGGGAAAGAAAGTGCCTTAACATGAGGCCAGTGTGCTTGGAGCGAGCTATCTTTTACACAGATGAAGGGGTTCCGTTCAGGTACGCAATGTAACATTTTCTACAGGTAAAGCAAAAACATCGACAATATTTGTTGGACTCGGCGCTGACAGCTATTGATCCTAATAAGCAGAAAAAATTTGCAATCTCCAGTTCAGTCGTTGCGCACAACAGGAAGAAAAGACGTCGTCAGTTTTCCATTAGCGGAGATGATGGATCGTGGCGCGACAACGGTGGCTCAGCTTTGCCCGAAAGTGTAAAGTCTAAAGATCCAGAGGCTATCAGTCAGTGGTTTAGTCTAGTTCAGAATACTATAGAAAACTATGGTATTACTGAACAGGATATCTACAATTTTGATGAAACTGGTTTCCAGATAGGTATAGTATCTACAGCAATGGTTATTACTGTATCCTGTTATTGAACAAGTCTGGTATGAGCTGCACAGCCACGAAATCGCGAATGGATTACTGCTATTAAATATATTAATGCTTCTGAGTAGACTTTACTTTCTATGTGTCACGGTGTGCCTGCGGGCACACCTACCTGCCTGCCTGAATCCTGAACATGCTTATATATGTGAGTGCAGTACAAAGCCGAAGGCTTTGTATCCTAGTGCTGATAGCGCAGCGGTTAAGCTTCTGAATGCACCCAGTGGTCACACCGTGACACTATGATCATTTTCTCTGGTAAAGATTTATCAGTCTCAGTGGTATTAAAGCATAGACCCTGACTGGCTGATTGGCCTAAGTAATAATGGATAGACCAATAATAAGCTTGGCTTATTATAGTTGGAAAAGATCTTTAAAAAGTATACTGTAACATGTATATTAGGGAGATATAGACTTCTGATTCTTCATAGCTATACTAGCTATGAATCTGCAGAGTTTAATCTATTCTATAAAAATTATTAAATCATTTCTCTTTATATATTTTCTTACTTATCCTATAAACTTCAGCTACTTGATATTAGCTGCTTTATTGTAAGGATAAGACCCGCAACGTTCGATAAACTAGCATAGCTATCAAACAAGAAGAAAACGCTGAAGAAGAAAGAAAGAAAAAAAGAATCAACAAACGATGAGACAATGAGGTATCACAGGAAGGAGGGGTCGAAACACACCACGTGACGAATAGGTAAACGATGGCCAACAGCCTAAGTATTCTAACGGGCTTCAGCCCGCTACATTTATACCTCTAAAGGAAGTATGTAGTACAGGGGTAACAGATCTTATTCAAAAGAGTATCAATTATATTAATAAGGAGAACTTTCTGGATCTACATAAAGAGACTTGAGAAGCAACAATTTCACCTTCTAATATCTGTAGTGGATTTTAAAGTATCTGGCCTAGTTTCTTTCAATTGTCAGCGGGTGCTGGATATACTTACTATTAAGCATATTACTCCTCCATCTACTTCCCATGGGCCTTTAGACCAGGAATGGACTGTAAATACCACCTTATACTGCTACTGAGGTGCAAAAGCAGATACAGTATATGAAACAGCTTATCCATCACAACTCTGAAAGCCCTCCAAATAAAGCACTCCATCAGCTTGCAAAAGCAGCTGAATCTACTATGCATAAAGTTATTCTATTATAACACTAGATGACTGAGCTTCGCGCAATATATAAGGAACAGAAGTGAAGCGCGCAGCCCCTATATCCTATATTGCTACTGAAGGGGTCTTTGTAGGGACTGAAGGCCAGCAACTTGCTCAAGAAACTATACAGATAATGGATTTAGGGGTACCAGTTCCTAAAAAGCGTGCTGCGTGCACCACCACGATGTAGTAACTGCCATCAAATTGGTCATATTAGAACTAGCTGCCTTAGTAGAAAATAGATTCCTTTATATATAAACAGAGCATCATTTTAACTACGTGGTAGTGAGATATCTCATAGGTTGTTGACTGTGGCTAAATTGTGTGCCGCTCGGTGGTGGATTACGTCCTATTGAACTATTGACTAAACCTCTCTCGGAACCTTTACTACCATAACGTTCACTGTCAGGATTATTCAGCGAAATCGATTGATTAACTACTCTTCTCAGCTTACTCTACTGTTACATTAAAAAATATACAGTTAATGTGACTCGGATATACTAGTGCTTTTACGATGTAGAAGTCCATTACTTCCTTCGAAGCGGATCCTGGATACATGGGTAAAAGATTTCTGTCATTGCTATATACAGTGCTGTGTGAAGTTCATCCTTTTCAAATCAGAACAGCATGATATCACATGCGGACATGTAAATCCTTTGGCCTTCAATTCTCAGCCTGTGTCTATTCACCTCCTAAGAATGCGAGCCTTGATAGATAACTTTAGATCCCTAGGGAAGTTAAATGTATGTAAGATATCTAGATATGTTGTGGTATAATAGATGTTTCCTAATATCATTTATACTACAGGGTATGGTTGTAGCTATGTACATTTTCGGCGTCTAGTATTACTATACTATTGTATTTCTCCTTAAATGTGAATGTCGGCAGGCCCAGTGGTTTTTCGAGCTACCTATCGTTTCAAGCTGACTGCCTTGCATCTAAGAAGCATGCCCTGGTTGGTTCAACGCTTCTGTAGGCGTGGAAGTGAATTGGTAAAATCCAGCCTTGTTTACCTCTCCCTCTCTCTCCCTCCCCCACTTCTCGATCCTTTGTCCTCTCAAGGAACGTCTCCTACAGCACTACTTAAGACCAACTAATCATCTCCATTCTGGTTCCTTGGCAACTCCACCGTTGTCAACTGTTTCGATTATCGTCGATATTCCTGACGCGCGATATCGGGGTGATTGATCCGCAAAAGCTTCAGAAATGGTACGTGTAGTGAGAATAGACCCAAATAAAGTGGTAGTCGTTTTGTACTAAATAGCGTACGCGGCGAATTATTTTGATCTAGGTATAATGGCCTTTACTCCCGCACAGTGGACCTCGTCGGCGACTATGCTGGAGATGAGCTCTTCATCCTCGAAGGGGACTCTCTACTCCTCCATTGCTTCTCTGATAATCAGATAGACTTTTTGGATGGGTTTCAGCTGCTTCATGCTACATACGTGGTGGAGAAATTTCTTGCGCAGCTCCACGAACGGAAGTGCAGGTTTCATATCGTCTTTTTCGATGAACATGCATATAGCTGTATCCCTCAAGGTATTGCCGGGGAGTCATGGCCAAAATATCGCCTTGCTCGTGAGGCGATCCTTCAACATATCATACAGAATCTTCCATCGGCCGTTCCGTCAATGAGGGTTCGGTGCTTCGAGACATATCGCTGTGATGAGTTTGCAGAGTACCTTGCTTCTGTGGACGCTTACTTTTTAATGTGCCATGATGGAGCGGTTACAGGATTAAATACCAGGAAATGTCCAGGATTGACGCTGAATGATCTCGATCTGGTGGAAGATGATGATTCAGGCCTGTCGGATTTTGGTGAGCAAGTTAGCGAGATATCTCCTATCTGGGAAACCAGTGCTATGCTACGATCCATGGTACACCATTTCATTTGTCATGGATACAATGTCTCACTGATTAACAGCCTTGAGTTCCGGGACGCAAAGGTAATCCTCGCAACAGTCCAGGTATATACTGAAAATTAACAACTCTAGGCGATGGCGATGGTAGTGGAGGGCTCCGCAGAACGCGCGAGACAGCTCTACAGCGCGGAAACAGCAGCCACAGAAGATTATGCCCAGTCGCCGATACCAGGCTTAGATGTAAGACTGGTCTCTGAAACTACGATGAGAGATGAGCTGGTCGAGGCTCAAAATTCCCTCCAACCTACGGCCACTGTCGATATAAAACCAATGTTCACGGATCGAGCAGTGAGCGAACGACTTTCAGTGAAATTACTCGAACTAATGGATTCCCGGTCGAAATCCGATATGGGACAGCGTGAGATAATTTCCGTCTTAGCAGTCAGCGCCGTGTTTAAATCTGGATGTTCCGGCAGCAGTGACAATACCCTATCGGCGCGCTCTATTCTGCTACATACAATCATTTTATGCGACTGTAAATTGAATGAGCGAACCAGTAGCCCCATAGGTATTGCAGAGGGCGACGCCTTTCTAAATAGCTATATTGATGCTGTGCTTGGAATTCTCACCTCAGCTTGGTGGCAAGTATTCACGACAAACACACGCTGTGATATAGGTGACATGATTGATGGAAGGCTGTTCTATGAGACTCTGAGAACACTTCGACATCCAAACCACCAATATAGCTTTACTACCTCGGTAATATCCCGACTTGAGATCCTCGCATCATTCGTAAAGGATCTCTGTGGAGTGGAGCTAGAATTTTCACAGTACCCCAACACTACCAAAGACTGTATTGAGCCAAGAAGCATCGAGGTATGGAAAGTGAAAGGTTCAGAGTGTCCCAGTAACTCGGACCCAGAAAGAAATTCCACTGCAGTGATGCCATTCAACAATCCTGTGTTAGACCCGCATTTGAGCCCAGTGTCCCTTGCCATCGACAGCTCTGCCGGCGAGAAGGTGGGCCTTGCGATATCAAGAATATCAGAGGAGCGCAGCCACTGGCTTAATCACAGAAAGCCATTGAGTACAAAAGCTTTCCATCATTTAACATGGTGGCAGCTTCGACGTAATCAGTTTTTCATGGCTGAAATGAGACAATATGCTGCCAGTCTGACAAATTCTGGTACCTTGGATCCCGAGACAGTGGTTGTTAAATCTCAAAACGGTGACCAAAGCTTGCAGCACAATCCTCATCCCAGGCCAGGCGCTTTATCAGTCAGAGGCCAAGTAGCAGCTCAACAATTGACAAAGCGAACCGAAATAACCAACAAACACCGAAAAAATTGGGAAAGCAAGCGTGTGGAGTTTGACAAGATGCACAATTATGCTGCACGCTATGTGAAGGTGGTCCAGTATCTTCAGAATATGGACAAGAAAAGAAGAAACACTATAGAAACCGAAGTTCTGACCTATGGCCTCAGCACGTTGGTCCACCTATGGATAGAAAAGTGCAGCAGCAACCAAAGAGATCGCTCTATGTCAGTTGCAGCACTTATTTGGAGCACTCTATGTGAGATTGCGAAGAAGGAACACGGCGTAACGGAGGATATAGTAAATTGTTTGAAGGGTACGATAAGCAAACTCTGTCTCCCAGCCGTGAATATTTCAGCGCAGGGTACTCATCCACTTTCCTTTCAATTTGCACCGATTATCTGCAACAAAGCCCATGTCAGCATTGGGTTATCTTTTGTTGAATTTCAACTTGTTCAGGCTGGGCCATACCTTGATCGTAGTATGGGTTCCGCACCAGATCCTCGCGTTCATGACTTTGAACCTGATAGGTGGCAGCGGGATATCCTGGACCAAATCGACACAAGAAAGAGTCTTTTTGTGGTGGCCCCAACAAGCTCAGGAAAGACTTTCATTTCGTATGTTTCCCTGCTGGCTTGTAAACTAAGCTTATACCATGGTCAATCTCTAAGTAGAGGTGCTAACCGCAATCCCTGGGTTCTACGCAATGAAGCAAGTTTTAGAGGATGACAACGACGGAGTGCTTGTCTATGTGGCCCCTACAAAGGCTCTCGTTAATCAGATTGCTGCTGAGGTTCAGGCAAGATTCTCCAAAAGTTTCAAGGACGTCGGAAAGTCCGTATGGGCAATTCATACGCGCGATTACCGCATCAATAACCCGACAGGCTGCCAGGTTCTAATCACGGTACCTCATATATTGCAGATCATGCTCCTTGCACCAGCAAATGCAAACCCATGGTCTTCTCGAGTCAAGCGTATTATCTTCGACGAAATCCATTGCATTGGCCAAGCAGATGATGGTGTTGTCTGGGAGCAACTGCTTCTCCTTTCCCATTGCCCAATAATTGCACTTTCCGCGACTGTTGGTAACCCCCAAGAGTTTAGCAGATGGCTGGAATTGACACAGAGGGTGAATGGAAATGAGCTTAAGATGATTGAGCACAAAAGTCGCTACTCGGACTTGAGGAAGTATTCCTATCATCCTCCAGATAATTTCGTGTTTAATGGGTTTTCAAGTCCAGACATACTAGCTCCACTTGGCCTCGATAATAGTCCAAACATGTCTTTTATTCACCCTGTCGCTAGTTTGATTGACCGATCCAGAGGTATTCCTGATGATTTGACTCTGGAGCCACGAGACTGTTGGACCCTTTGGATTGCGATGGAGAAGTGCAAGACAGCGCAATTTCCAATTGACAAGTCGATGAACCCATCCGTCGCTCTGCCAGCTATTATTAGCAAAGCGGATATTATCCAGTGGGAGAATAAGCTAAAAGCTCTCCTAAAGTCCTGGATGAATGATGATAATTCACCGTTTGGTAGAGTCTTGAAAGAGTTATCGTACAAGCCTCAGACAGAAGGTAAATGTCGTACTCAAGTATCATCCGGCGAAACCGATAATTCGGAAAACAAACACGAGATTAAGAAGAACAGTATTCTCGATACCACTCTGCCATTGATCTGCTCGCTCCATGATCAAGGTGCTCTTCCGGCTCTGATCTTTAATTACGACCGGAGCCATTGTGAGCGTATATGCCATCATCTTCTCAATCAGCTTGAAGATGAGGAGAGCCGGTGGAAAGAATCTAGTTCGGCGTGGAAAAATAAGAAACTCAGGTGGGAGGCATGGAAGAAAGCAGAAGAAAAAGGTGCTAAACTGCAGAGAAAGAACGAGGCTAAGGGATATGGTAAGATATCGAAAGATGAGCAGATCCGTGATTCAGCTTTCGTTGAAAGAAGCAAATATAGCTTATTTGACCCCAAAGCGCTAGTTCCCGGGTATCACCTGGCGGATATCAAAAAGCTTTCGGGAGAAGAATTCGAGGAACATGCAAAGGAATTGAAGCACAGGCACATACCGGAATGGCTTATTGGGGCTTTGAGACGCGGTATTGGCGTTCACCATGCTGGAATGAATCGCAAATATCGTCAGGTGTGTGAAGTCCTGTTTCGAAAGGGCTATCTACGTGTGGTTGTTGCTACAGGAACCTTAGCTCTTGGTATCAACATGCCTTGTAAAACAGTTGTCTTCTCTGGTGACTCAATCTTTCTAACGGCTCTTGGGTTCCGTCAAGCGGCTGGTCGAGCTGGCCGTCGTGGCTTTGACTTCCTAGGGAACGTTGTCTTCCAGGGAGTTCCTTATGCGAAAGTCTGTCGTTTACTCAGCTCAAAGCTTCCGAGCCTCAATGGACATTTTCCTATCACGACTAGCTTAGTCCTCCGCTTGCTTATCTTGCTTCATGAGTCTAAACAAGCTCCATACGCCGTGAAAGCAATCAATTCAATCTTGTCATGCCCACGCATCTACCTCGGCGGGCCAGAGTCCAAGCATACCGTTCTTCACCATCTTCGGTTTTCAATTGAATACCTCCGCCGAAACTACCTTTTGGAACAAGGAGGAGCGCCGCTAAACTTCTCTAACATTATTGCGCATCTCTACTACACTGGGAATTCCAGTTTCGCGTTTCATGCACTACTTAGCGGAGGATACTTTCATAATGTCTGCAAAGGGATCGACCAAAGGCCAAACCAGGTACTTCTGACCCTCATGCTCGTCATGTCGCACCTGTTCGGTCGCCATTACCTTCGACCGGCTATTCTAGAATCACACCAAGGAGCAACCAAAAGCTCACCTTCAGTGGTGATCCTTCCACCGATGCCCGAGGAAGCAGCTCGGATCCTACGTTCCCACAATGAGAAGACCCTAGACATCTACTCAGCCTATGTCACAACCTACATCGAACAACACGTCAAAGACATTGATAGTCTCCTCCCACTAACCAACCTCAAATGCGGAGGCGACAAATCCCCTGAGGATATCAACCCATCAATGCCATTCCTTCCCCCGACACAGGTCACTTCCTCCTTCGTCGCTCTATCCGGCCATCGCGACAAATGGGTCAGCATCTCTGAGCTCTGCAAAAACGTCCGAAGCGGCGTATGGCTAGAGCAAACCGTTGTCCCTTACGTGGGGCTATACCCAGAAGAAGGAACCCTCCCCTTGAACGCCTACTTATTCGACTTCTTCAAGCACGGCAACGTCCACGCTCTTGAAAACGACAACATGATCCGTAAGGGTGACATCTGGTTCCTGTTAAATGACTTCTCACTCGTTCTGGCTACCATCGTGACTAGCTTAGAAAATTTCCTTCATTTGTCACCCATTAAAGACCCGGAGCTTTTGAATACCATGGGCAGTGGTGACGTCTATCAAGAAGAACTAGACATCAATCTCGCGGAAAAATTCTCCGATTTCGACGACAAGGCTTATAAGCCGAGTAAGCATCTTAATAACAGACCTCCTAAGCAACCATCACCCCCCTTGCGGGCCAAACCCAAAAAGCCCAAGGTAGCCGACAGCTGGGAAGATGAAGTGAGTGATGAGGAGTCGGACAAAGAAGAAAAGGAAGAAGTCATTCCAATGGCCCTCCCGAAAGATTCGGAGAAGAAGTTGAAGAAATGTACCAGAAAAAGTATGCAGGAGGATGACCACGCCGCTCATGCAAATACAGCCCTGGATGGACAAGCGATCTCGTGGGTCCTGGAGGCCTTCCGTAGGCTTCAGGCTGAATTTGATGGAAATTTCAAAGCTACGTGGGCATGATATACCCTATACCGGTCGTCGTTGTTCATAAAAGGTGGAAAGTTGGTGGTTTTTATCGTTCTTGATGCAGATTGTTGGTTTGAAGAAGACAAGATCTGGTGTCATGCTGATATTGTATTGTGCCGCTTTGGTCGTTGGTGTCAAATTAATGATAGTTTATCGTTAGGAGTATCTTAGCAGGCTACAGAGTTAAATGATATTCTGCTATTCGGTTCCATTCATTAAGATTTGCAGTGATGCCATGTGGGGACGTTCTCCCTGCCATGTCTCCCTGACAATACGAACGAGAGCTTACAAAGATTGTGAGAATTTGATGTTTGTTATGGTAATATTCATAATCTGGTCACGAATCATGAGAAACCATTTCTTCCTTCGTCGTTTCTACTAAATAACAAAAAGACCTTCATAGAGAAATTCATATACATGTATGTTTAGGAACTGATAATAATTGCCCTTTGGTAGACCTTTTTCTAAAGACAGCGTACAGCACAACCAGCTAAACGAAGACAAAGAGAATCCATAAAAATGACGATATGCGTGAATATACATGGGGTATTTTCGTTAATATTAAGCGGGCGTATATAGAAGATGCAGTATATATGGCATGACAGGAACAGAGATTCAGGAAGCCCACGTCCCTACCAAGACTCGGTTAGTTGCTAGTGAATTGGCTTCACGGAAGAAAATGCCATCATCGCCTTCCCCAACACCATCAAAGATACCCGATTCAGACTCCAGGATTTCAATCAAAGCTAGAGCCTGGTCTATGCCCATGCTATGTCCGATGAGCCAGAAGCAGGAAATCACCCATCTTCGCAAAGGATGGTTCAATGACTCCGTAGCCCCGGCGAGGACTAACGGCCAAAGGAGAATCAAGCCCGCAACGTAGCTTTGGTTCACGGGCAGGCTATCAAATGGCTCCGTCGCGATGTTTCCCACACTGAAATGGTATGGGACGCTGGCGCAAATGTCGTTGGCGAGCTGACGGGCTGTATTGCGAAGCCTGGTACAATGGTCTATAAGATCGCTGGATATTGCGACTGCCGGCGCATTGAGAGACAGTTGTCGCAGACAGCTCAAGATGATCTCGCTGACAATGATTCGGGCACAACGATATTGGTTGAAAGTATGACAGAGCCAGAGATCACTGTATATGTGATACTTGTTATCGTATGGATGAGGCCCATGGCCCCACATGTTGAACGAAATGTCCGACAATGTTGGGTCTTCGACAGTGGTGTACAAGAACTCTGGTGGTAAGCCTGCAATCCATGCCATTAGCTCCGCCTCAATTCCGTAAGCAGCAGAGAGAATCTCTTGTGGATCAACCAGAAGTCCCATATTGATATCTGATCGTAGATTGGACAGCCTGCCAGCGATGCCAATCAAGCGGTCGCCATAGGCGTCCGCTTTCGTTCGCAGGAACATGGCGATTTTTGCACAATCAATCAGCGACTCGGGAACCCGCATCCCCCGTTGGAGGCAGCTGATGATCTGCCCCGTGCTGTTAGCGTCCACGGAAAGTTTAAAGTGAGACAAGGTTGTCCGACATACAATTTGGAATCTTAACTGAACAAAGAGCTTCAGGCCGTTTTCGTCTCGCAGTTGCTCTGCACCTCGCACTTCGAGTAATGCCGCGGCACCATATATATGGTTTGTCCACTTCTCAATATTACCGGGGGCTCTACTTGTGACGACCTAGGTTACGTTTTAGTGCCATGAACAGACTCATAAGAGCAGGTGAAGAGCAATGGGGAAAAGAGAAGCAAAATGAAGAAGAGGCGCGCCGGGAGGGGCGAGATTTACCTCAAAAATGGCCAGCAACAGAACCGCAGCAAGGGTTGGGTTGGACTTAGCCTCCTCCTCTTCCATTACGGCGGTATACATTAGATTTAAGGCATTGCCATATTCTTTCTCCGCGGTAATTTTCAACGGCCCATCTTGTCGAATGCGCGAAATCATGGCAGTCCCAACCGCAACCAGACTCGCCTTCATCGCCTGCTGACTCAGGGTCGTTTCTGGCATTGAAAAGAATTCCGGCGAGAAATCCATTACCCAATAGGCCCCGGGCCAGGCATTGAACCGGAGGAAGAAGCAAACCGCCTCATCATTCGTGAATTGGTATGACGGATGGGCTGTAAGTTTTGGAGAGAGTGGCCCGGTGTCGTGTGTTGCCACCTGTGGTGGTGACTGGAGATCGGATAGATCGTTGAAATCCAAGATGTCACTTCCTAGGGACGAAGAAACGGATGTCCCTTGGGGACTACTCCCGCTTGGGGAAGCGATGCGAGTGGACTTAGGGGACTTTTTAGACCGCCGTCCGGTCATTCCAGCCTTAGCCTTTCGGACAACCTGCTGGCTTTCATCGCGGAACATCAGCGACAATTCGTCTCTGTATCCGGGGCACAGCCGGTTTCCTTTGATACATTGAGAGCACGTTGGCCGGGCCTGGTCGCATCGGATCTTTCGCGATCGACATTCGCCGCAGCCTTTGCTCGGTTTCCCGCAGAAGACCATGTTGAGTGGCGGGGCCCACGGTAATAGTATGTATTATGGAATTAAAGTAAGGGTGGATGTACTGCTCGAATTGGTAACCCATGCGAGATGCCGAGCAGTACATTAGCGTCTCTACTTATGACGCAGAAAAATCGGGATTTAGCGGTTCAGATATGACAGACTGAACAGCGCAGGGACCTTCTCTTGATGACAGGTCATGCCCATTGTCCCGATTGTGATGTGAGTGAGGAAGGGCGGTGGGGGGGAAGGGAAGAAGGAAGAGAAGAGAGAGAGAAAGAGAGGGACCATGTCACTCTCACACTCTCCTCTCTCTTCCTCCTCTTCTGTCTTCCCCCACAACATGAGACCCCCCAACAACTTTAGTCGTCCACATCTAAACCAAATCGGGCAGGCGTTGCGGAGATCATTTCCCGACCCAGTTAACTCGGCTTCATTTTTGTGATCTATCCCTTGATTGGTCATCGCTCCACTTCTTCATCAACCCTAAATGACCACTGTATAGTAGTTACTGTGCCTAGGTATAAATATCACAGGATAGCCTACGACTACCTACGCGGAGAGAGACACCTTCTCGAATCATGTGAAGATACAAGCTTTAAATTTTATTCGGCATCAGAAGCGATAAACAGAATGATCAACCTCGGATCCCAATCCAAACCCCCCTCAAGCCTTGGGACATTTGATCTTGTTCATACCCAACCTTGAAAGCATTGGACGAATAGAGGAAATGGCCCTTCAACCACTAAAAAGCAACCTCGGCAAGAAAAAATACCAGTCAAGAGCTATCAACAACCATCCAGTTGCCTTTCTTCGTCTTCTGCTGTCTCTGTTCTTTTGGGTGAAACTCGGGAGCATCGCCACGAAGCTGAAGGTCCTGCAATCGAGAAACCATGCTGCTAACCGCTGCTTCTGGCATTGGGCATTCCCGGCTTGAACAATACTGCGGTTGCTGCTGTGCCTAAAATATGACACCCGGTTAGAGCGAAGCCTGTATAATTGTGCGATAGGCTTGCTTACTGAAGGTGCACCTGGGTAGTTAGACACAGGACTAGCTTGATATGGATACTGCTGGGCAGACTGAAGGTATGGAAGTTGGGCCAGCTGGTTCTGCTGACTTGATTGAGCTGAATGGCTAGATAACGTTGGGTGAACAGCCTGGTTTTGTGGAATGGTTTGGACAGGTCGACCGTAATACCCTGAACAACCTGCTTGCGTTGGCCGTGGGGGTGGAGGATGTTGCATGGATGAGAGAGTATGGGGAGGCTGGTTCCCGTTGCCCCTCCTCACCCCAGCGTCATCATACTGGTTGTAGAAATCAAGAATCGGTCCAGGACTCCAGGCAGTGGCAGGATAACCCGACGGCTGCGGATGCAAGATCGAGCTGGGAAGCCTTCCGTCGGGCGTCTGAGGTGCAAAGCCAGGTGGAGCGAGAATCGAGCCAGGCGGAATCATAGAAAACTGGCCTGTGGCCATATAAGGAGGACTTGGAATCAGTCGAATCGTGCCTGGGGTCATGCCTTGAGCCATGTAAGGGGGGGCTGGAATTGGCTGGCCCACAACAAATCCTTCGCGCAAGTGAAGCTCGGGGGGAGGTTCCATGTAGTAAGGACCTAGCTACGAGACATATCGTTAGTCATTACCTGGCAAGGCTTATTTTGACACAGAACCTACTTGGTGTCTCTGATACCTATTACCTCTCGCCATGATTCGGGCTGGGGAATCCAAATGGCGGATATTTAAGGCACTGAAGGAGGATTTCACTGTCACATATCGTTAGAACTCTCTCAAGGCCCGCAAACTTCTGTGTCATACTAGATAGGAACAGGTTACCTTGTGCTGTAGAGGTAGAGAAGGTGACACTTAAATGCAGCTATAGTCTTGTTTGCCAGAAGGTTTGATCTGAAACAAAGCAATACTATAAGGGGAAGCTGGTGAAAGGAAGTGAAGAAACACAACACATTAGGAAGGATGAAGCCTAAGGACATAAATCGCCGGCCTCAGGCTTTCATCTACCTCTTTCCTTTTCCTTTCTTCACCTATCTAACCCACTCTACACTACGGCGCGCGAGTGCCTTGGTGTGCTCGCGCCCATTACGATCCTTATATTACTTCCAAGGACATCTAAAGCTTCTTCAATAACTGATACAGCCTATTGATTGTGCTTTACCTAATTATATCTTCTTAACCTTGTTAGTCTCCTCCATTTTGTCTCCTTCCCTGTCTGTGAATACCACGCCTGCTCAGCATGTCCTAATGAACAACAAATCTGAAAGACATAAGAGCCTTAATCATCACACATACAAGCCTTTATTAAGACAATTGGGCATCCCCCTACCCTCTTTTTCCCCCCCATTTATTTCTATTTTCTCTGTCTCTCTTTTTTTTTTTTTTTTTTTTTTTTTTTTTTTTTTTTTTTTTTTCCTTCGAAAACAAGGATAGAATGGACAAGATGACAGAAAGACAAGCAAAACTGAAGACAAAGAGGTATGGAGCCTTACATTATAGAAAATTCCAACAAGAGACCTATGTCTTATTCTCTTCGCAACCAAGTCTGACCCTTCGTACTCATATGCTTCTAGAGAATCGAGGAATGTCGTGAAATGAAAGGAAGCTGTCATCGTGAGAGTCGAAAGAGTTCTCTCGTTCCCTGGGATTATCTCTTTGCAACACGCACAAAACTTGAATCATTACTCGACCTATCGTTTCAGTGTTGAAAGGCGAGCAAGCTCAACGTATAATTGAGCCCCAAGGACTAATCATCGTTTAGGATGTTTGATATCTAATCCCCATCCATTTGAGCCCGAACTTGGGCATATGATTCGAACAAACTGTTTTCGGCGACGCATTTGTCCGCACGTTTCCTTAAGAACAATGCTTCAGCCTCTGCAGATTCTCTCTCGATAGTGTTGTAATCACTGATTTGCTGCTGCAATGACAACGCCATCTAGAGCCAGTTGTCAGTCAGTGTTGAAGAAGTATGGGTCATCAATAAAAACGGTACTTACACGGAGGCTCCATTCCCTCTTATCCGCTGCCTTCTCATCCCGCGCTTTGTTACAAAGATGTTCCACACAAAGGCGGATCTCATTTAGGGTCTCCGACAACGAGTCCGAGGCACTACTCTCGATCTGAGGAGATTGTCTCTTGGAAGTTATAGTGTCCAGTTTAGTCAGCTCCACGGAATGTGGTAGGATAGTCTTCTTCGGCACAGATGGAATGTGTGCCTGTGTGCCTGTGCTGGGACAACTAACGCGCTGCGGGCTTCCAGTGGTGGCAGTCACTGTGTGAATCCTGTGCGCTGGGCAATGAGGGGTGGTAGGTTTCTGTTCGCGAGGGCTAGTCACTGCCCTGGTACGTGTTGCCATTGTGGGTCGGGCGAATGAAGGAATATTTCCATCACCAGGTGATATGGGGATGGGCGCTGAGATTGTTGGTCTCCTTGATGAGGGTCTAGGTAGGCGCAGGTTTTTATTCCAACTCTCGGACAACTTTGGGTACTTAGCACCTGCTCTAAATCCCGTACTTCCTGGGTCGAGCTTGCTGTATTCGGGGCTTTTGATAAGCTTCGCACTACTGGACTCCGGGTCTTTGAATGCAAGGCCAGGTACAATGTCAGATGTCCTTTTACCCTTTTCCACTGTACTTCTATGCTTGAAGATATTCCGAAAGCCACCAAGCATACGGGTGCTCCGGGAATCTGGAATCCTAGCACTTTGAGGCGTCAGATTGTGGCTAGGTCTTCGTGACACGATGTCTCTAGATGCTGGATTCTCCACCGATCTCGACACATTGCTGGAATGCAATGTAGTTGAACTGACGGGCCTAGAGGTTGGCTCATCCTGCGTAGAAAAGTCAGACATGGCCTGAAGAGCTACTGTCTGTTTGGGTTGAGGTTTGATGGTCACCTCACTATCACTAGTTCCCGGACTTTGCTCAAACGTCTCGGCTTGAGGAGAAGCAATCTCCGTTGGGGTTACTGAACCAGATGCTGTTCTCCTCTTCATAATGGCTTCGTATGGTCCAGGAAGTTTTGGCATGGAAGGTGCAGGCTGCATGCTTTCAGGACAGGGTACGAAAAGAGATGACAGGCTTGGGCTATTGACAGGCTTCCGAGGAATTGAAAATTGGCGCCCATTGGTGTCTCCCTTCGGAAGTGTCTCCAGTGATATCTGGGAACGGTTTGATGGTCCAGCTACTGGGGCGTCTTCGCCGGTGCTACCGTTAGGTTGACTGGAGCCCGGGGCCCCTGATGTATCCCCAAACTTCTTAGGATCTCTGTTCAAGCCGCGTTTAGGTGTATCCGGATACTGAACGACGGCTGGGTTCGATCGTTGCGTGACTGCATACGTGCTGCCCGGACTATCGTGACCCATGATCATTTTCTCGGCTGAAGCGGCAATCCTGAGGATAGGCCGGATGCGATATTCACCAGTGTACACATCGGTGGGTCGCTTAGGCATCTCTCTAAATTCCCAGTCACCGAGGAGAGGGGAGGACGAGGTGTTGGTTTCTTCCGCCTGACTGGGTGCTCGTTCAACTGAACTCGAGGCTGTGATTTCTTTCTGCACAGCCTGTATGGGAGGTCGAGGTCCACGAGGCTTCTCGACTACTCGAATACCACCAGAAAAACCTTCACCCAGTGCATTTGAACGGCTGCCTAGGCGTTGAGGACTACGGACGGGGATTGGAATTGAGCTTCGCTGCTCTGAAGTTGGTCGCCCTCCTCTCCGTGAAGTAAGAACTAATTCCTGGCCTTGTCTCTGAGTGGCCGGCCCTCGAGGAATATGTGCAAGGAGCTGAGAAGCCGGAGAGTTCAACTTTTTAGACTCCTGGGTAGTGTTCTGCTTGTGAGTCTTCTCTGTGTATATATTAACCGACAGCATAGCGAAAAGTTAAATTGATAGTCTAATTACCTTGCCCTTGACACTCGCCCGAGTGATACACCTTTAGCTTCAATGTCTCGCCTCTACGTGAGGTGCCATGTTTAGTCTCTAGCGAACTTGACTCTATGGACATCCAAAATTAGCTAGTACTTCAAATGGAGAAAGTAGTGTATTCTAAAAAGCCCATAGGAAGAGCGTCTAGCTCATTGGCCTATAGTGTAGGAATTATCGTATCTCGTATAGCCGGGCACTTATGACTCAAAGGGACTCTCTCCATAATTCTATTTTGGTGTCAAAAGGGCAAATAGGAAGAAGCTACTTGCCTTTGCCAGCCATATGAACCTGTTTCTCGCAGCTTGGTGTCGTCTTTTGGCTGCTGGTAGTAGACGAATCCACAAAGGGATCGTGCAAATGACATACTTGAGAGGACATATTGAGTAGGGTATTGATGTTTGAAGGGCAGACAGTGATGTCTGAAGAAGTAAAAGAGAGATTGCAGATAAGGTGCTATCTGAGGTCAGTGGTGAAAAGAAGTATGAGAGATGTTTCTAGATTGGAAATTGGGGAAGATGGTGAATGGAAGTGGTGTGTACGTGTGAGTGCCATATCACAGTCTCTCTGTTCTTTATTAAAAAGTGAAATGTGTTCGTTGGCTTATAAACTGTCAAGACACAGAGACTTTCATTGGGAAAAGATGATGTCGTGCGTGTGATCACTCAGTCACTGCCAGGGCACTCTTTGCTAAGAAATAAAGATTGTTAATCACTGCTATAAAGTAGAAAAGAACAATCCCGTAGTCACTATCACCACTATTCACTTTAAATTGTCTTGGAATTATAGCTCGTAGCTATTTAAACAATGAGCTAACCAGGCAGTCCATCCACTATATATCAAATCTGCTAATCAGTGCTGTTTTTCACTGTTTAGTGGGTTCTCAATCTATTCTTGTGAATACCACACCTGGGTCTGGATTGCCCCCTTCCATCTATGCTCCACTTATTTTCGTCTCAGGCGCTCCAGCATAGAAATCCTCCCGTTTGCCAGTCAACATACAGGCTTATACTAGATGACAGCCTAATTAGCGATTGGTACATCACCCAGGCTGGTGCCAGAAGTGCCAGGAAACTTGACGAACCTCAATTTCTTGATGCTTGTTTGCTTGAGTGGATCATCGGCGCAGAAGCACTCCAGGGAGCTTCAGTAGAGGATATAGTGGGGATAGGCTCTTTCAGAATTGTACATTGTATGAAGTGTGTTTCTGTCGGTATGTCAATACCTCTCTTCCCTTGGGCTAGGCTGATACAGAAACTCACTAAAATAGAATTTACGTCTATAGGTTTCTTCATGAGCAATGAGCTGGTGCTTCAGGGTGAAGCTTAGAAACACTTTCTTGAGGAAATGAGGGTTTATCGATCGAAATGGTGTCGAGGCTCCCATCTATACATGTATACAGAGCCAGATGGGAGCCCCTTATCATACAGCATAACAGAAAGGTCTATGAGCACAGGAAGATACACAACGATGATGGTGCTTTATAAAGAGTGTAAAGAGAGGATACTTCTCAGGCTGGTTTAACTGTTTTCTTAGGTAAAAGAGACAAAGAGGTCCTTCACTAGGCTGTTAGTAGATATAACAACGCTAAGCGAGGCTATGCCGCGATACCTAATTAGGAGCTCAGCTCAGTGAAAGGGTGAACGCCTTAGATACTACAGAAAAGCAGCTATATCTTATCTATAACTATCTCCCAACTATGGCTGCCCCAGCTTACTAGCTTTGGTTACAATAGCTGAAGGGAACCGTCAACTAGGTGTATAGATTGTCTTGCTCGATGGGAGTTGTATCTAATAAGTAGGTTGCAATGCTGGATGGCCAAGTTATATACTATAATTTTTACTTTTGTAACGACTTGAGGCCATGTAACTAGAATAACTACTTTATTGATCCAACAATTCTCCCTGTTTCTCAACTTGCTTCATCCTTACGGTAACTTGCTTTCCTTTACATTAGTATGCTGCCCACGCTTCCTCTTCCCGGAAGACGAACTAGATTTAACGCCTTCTGATCCATCGTTTGTCCACTCGCTAACCTCCCATTGTATCGTTGTTGACTGATCATCGCTGATACCGAATCCACGTCGAGACTTCATCAGGCGGCCCAAGCGACTTCCTTCAATCATCTCTTCAAACCAGGGGATCCCAGTTAATGTGCCATGTCTGTATGTAGAAATATCCGTCGTGCCACCGGAGGAAGGAATGATGGTATGCGAAGACGAGAAAGGCGCTTGTGTAGTCTGAGCTGGCACACCAGTAGTGCGATCCTCCTGAATACCTTCAGCCTCCATGTCTTCATCCTCATCTTCAGAAAGAAGACCTAGATATTCCAGCAATCGTTGATCATCCCCGGATAAACTGCCAATCGTCACCGACATATAATTGGCCTCCTCACTAGGAGCATCAGTCCAATATGAGAGAGGCGTTCCGCAAAATCCGCAGAAAGCACGCTGGGAATGCGGCGCGTGAGCGGGGGAGAAGATGCGCCGGATAGTCGCGCGGGATTCGTCGGCGAAATACGATTCAGTGTGAGATTGGTACCAGTCCAGAGGAACTCGAAGCCAGGCAGTAAGAGGCGTTCCGTGGATCCTCCCTGTATAATGGCGGATATTTTTAGTGATCCCCTTTCATGGTTTATGAAGGTGTATGTGAGAGGGTGACATACGACTATCTCGACTGCTGTCAAAGTAAATCTCGGCGTGCTCGGAAACATCCTCTGGGAGCTGTATGGCATACTGATTGCGTCCACAATGGCAGGAGCCATGAAGGGGCTGGCGACTTGTCATGGTGGCTTTTAAGTGTCGGTGTGTGCTATTTTAGTAGGAGGAGCACCTAATCACCAGTACCGTTGATCTTGTCGCGGCTTAGTAGGTAGTACAAACTCAGAACAACGAGTGGAGGTTGACCAATTGTTGACTGAGCCTCGTCAAGGACGATCAGGGAGACACAAAGATACGAAGACGTAAATATAAGAACAAGGTCCACCAATGGATGACAGTTCTACATCAATCTAGAAAATGAATGAAATGCCCAAGAAGCCTTTGGCATCGATGACGTAAAAGTGCCAAGACCACGGATCGAGAAGGTCTTGGCACGCACTCGATCCGGCAACTAAATGGACTTTCTCCGCACCTAACGTTACTTTGGGGATTTTCTTAGTGAAGATTGAACCCTGAATCATATAAAGTGGTCATGCAGGTCACTCACTAGACAGGCTAAGAACAAAATCCCCTTCACTCATTGATTTGTTTTTCTTTTTCTTCTTCCTTCCTTTTTTCTCTTTCTTTTCCCTTTCTCTTCTCCTTTGTCTTAACTCATACATTTGACTCAATTTCAGTTACATTCCTTCCCAGTTTTCTTGTTCTGTGTGGCCTGGAACCAACGTTAATGTACATTTTACCCACCTTTCCTCCGTCTATCACATGAAAATCTCTCCCACCTGACAACGCTTTCCCTCTCAAACCACCATGCCGTCTGCACAACCACCAGCATCCCTCGCATCTAGCTCGTCTGAGCCCTCATGTTCTCCTGTTCCAGGCGCAATCAACACTGCGGACGACCGCAATGACCGTTCTTCATCCACCCCTACCGCCGCATCATCCAAGCAAGCCGGCTCAGGCAGCGTCCAAGACAAGGATAAGCCGCGCCTGACGGAACAAGAGAAGAAAAACAACCATATCGCATCGGAACAAAAGCGCCGTGCAGCGATCCGTGAGGGCTTCGATCGCCTCACGGAGCTCGTCCCGGGTCTAGAAGGCCAGGGCCGGAGCGAAAGCATTGTGTTGAAAAAGACAGTGGACTTCATTCATGTGAAATTGCAGGAGAGACAGGAGCTCATCTCCGAGATTGAGCACAGAGGGGGACGCATTGACGATATGTTTCGGACCTGACATTGGCACAATCGCTGGGGTTTGCATCCTTAGCCGAGGTTCAATCGGACATGAAATATGATGATGTTGATGACTTGATTTACGGAGTTGCGTGGATGGGCACATTACCCTGCATTCAGTATCCTCATTCAAGAATACCGTTCAAAGGGAAAAAAAGAAGGCATGGGTTACTTTTGGATCATAAGAATTTGTTCAGGCCACGGTTTTGAACTTGCTGTCTGCTCATACCACACCCACCTTGAGTATCTTGGGGCTCGGTGTGTAACTGTTCTCTCCTTTCTTGCTGTTCTTTGTACATCAAATGTTTGAAAATTGTGCTTCTTAGGGTGTTCAGGTGGCAGGCTTTACATGGTTGAACAGATAAGGGATGGATATGTTTTATGACTACCTCTCTACAAGTACAACAACAGTTTTGTCCTACCAGTTGTGGATTAGCTTGCAGATATATAGATATGATAATCTCGTTCATATATTTGTGTAACTGCTTTGGAGGTGAAAATCAAAGAGGGGGCGGGGCAGACAGGGATCGCCGAATATTAAACATGATAGCCATCAACATTTGAAAAACATATCAGAGGAATCTATGAATACTTATCCATATCTATGTATGTATACTAGGTCATGATCCTCAAATATCTTCATCAAGGTTGTAATCACAATCGGCAACGTATTATTTAGTCTTGCTCAGCCAGGTTCTGATTTTTGACATCGTTCTTGACGGTATGACCCATAGTATAAAGATTGTGGTTATAAAGATGCATTGTCGTTGTTTCTTCCTCTTTGTTTCTAGGGTCGTTCTGTATTCCTGAACCCCTAAACACTGTCCTACTGAATCATGGCTCTGGGTGTATTATAAGTACACACCTGCTTGGCATGCACGTGATAATGATGCTCAAATCGCTGAGTAAAAGCAAGGAAAAAGAAGAAAAGAAAACACCATGACTATCTTATCTCTAGACTACCTATAATAGGTATCATTAATCTCGACGATCGTGTATACCTGGCTAGCACACCCAACCATATAACAGACATAGACATACCACAAGTCTGGCGAACATAGAAGATCCGAAACCCACCTTATCGATAGATTCTGCCACTACCCACCGCCAATATATCAAGCTCCGAGATCAAAAAGATACGAGTCATATCAAGAACAAGTTAACCACGTACTCGGACCTCCTCTCCCACTCCCTCAATTGCATACTTGTCCCACACACCCCTCCCCCCAATATCCCCAACCAAACAGCCAATAAAGGCAACCCCAAAATGTCCGACTTCAGAGACTCAAAAACCGCCCTCGTTACCCAACAAGACCCAATCGACCCCCCACCAGCCTACGACGCAACAAGCACCGTCCCAGCACGCGCCCCCCTACCCCGCCCACCACCACTCTCCCTCCCCGTCCTCAACGACCTCCGCAACAAACGCGTAATCCTCGCCTCCCAATCCCCGCGCCGCCGCCAAATCATGTCCTTCCTCGGCCTGCCCAACCTAGAGATCATCCCGTCCAACGCCGAAGAAGATTTCCCTAAGACCATGGAGCCGTTCGAGTACGTGCTCGCCACAGCCACGAAGAAAGCCCAGGCGGTCTACGAGCAAGAGATCCAGAACGAGGAGAAGGGCGAGCCGGCGCTGATCCTCGCGGCCGATACCATCGTCGTGGATACGGCTGCCGGAACGATTCTCGAGAAGCCGCGCTCTGAGGCCCAGCATATCGCCATGCTGAAGTCGCTGCGGGATAATCGCGATCATCAGGTCTATACGGCCATGGCGGCTATGGCCCCGTTGGCTAGTGCGCGGTTGCCGGGGTATGCGCTTGAGACGGCACTGGAGGAGACGAAGGTGCGGTTTGATGGGGAAGTGACGGATGAGTTGATCTTGGCGTATGTGCGGACGAGGGAGGGGGCGGATAAGGCGGGTGGATATGGATTGCAGGGTTTGGGGTCGATTCTGGTGGAGAGTATTGAGGGGAGTTGGGATAATGTGGTTGGGTTGCCGTTGAAGTCGGCTTTGAAGTTGATAGAGAGGGTGGTTGATAAGGCGGATGACGATGATCGATTGTCGGAGGGCGTTTCGGAAGAAGAGGAGGAGAATTAAATAGGCTTCTTAGGGGCATAGTTTGTTTTTGCATGACGGCATGTTTTTGTTTTTATTTTGTATTTTGTATTTTGGTGTTTTTTTTTTTTTTTTTTGATACACGCTGGTCGTCTGTAAATAATAGGTCTTCGGAAGGCTCTGGCAGGAAGGATATAAAATATACTAGACAGAAAATTTAAGTCGCCAACGATATCCATTTGAACAGTTACATATCTTTTAGCTCAATACCAAGAGCGCCAACCAGCTGAGCTAGTCTACTGAACAGAAACAGCATGTACATAGGCAAAACGCCTGAACGGAAGGAAATTCAATAAAAAGGAATGAGAACCAGGAATATACCAATGCAACGATCTATGCCTTCCACACTCTCTTGATGGCTTCTGTTACACCAACGTCGTTCGTCTCGAACTCATAGAGACCAACGGCGGTGGTAAGAGTGAAGGCACGCAGGAGCCAGTTGCAGAATGTTGCGGTCTTGGGAACACGGCGATTGGGGAAGTAGTCAATGATAGCAGCCCTACTTAGTGTGAGCAATCCGCTGGAATTGAAACCACATGCCAAAGTGAAAGAACGTACTGGAATCCAATGTGGGAGTGGAGAACGATGAAAGAACACAGGACTGCGTCCATGACCGGGTTGAGGGAGCCAGCAGCGAAGGGGGCAATGGTGAGGGGAACAAGACCGGCGGAGATGGCTCTGTTCAATCATTAGTTCAGTTTTTCTAGTGCATCAAAATGAGCATAGATGCATAGATCTACATACCTCTCAAAGGTCCAGTGGTAGCTTCCCTCTGAGGGGTGAGGGGTGGGGATAGGAGCAGGGTCGTTCACTAGTAATTGATCCGGTCAGTTCCACGGTATTCACCAGCGAACATACAGCTCCTCGGTTTGATCTTTAAGGAGTCCGGTATTGACGTACTTGTTCCCTGAATGGTCTCTGTTTCCAAAATCATTAGCATCTCATTGTGAACCCTCCAGTCGACCAAAGTCCATGATTGATACAATAGCCACGACAGAAACAGATTCGGGATCACTTACGAGGCAGGGGAGGCAGGATCTGCTTCTTCGCGGACGCATGGAAGGCCACAGCCTGCGACACATTCTTGGTCGCGAAGGGGGTGCGGAAAGCAGAGAGACAGGTCTGCCGGAGGAGGGGAGACTGGCGCGCGATCGAAGCCATTATGAGGGTGTTAGAATGCAAGACGTTGGGTATATTATCTGCGACTCAACGCTGCACGAGGCGAAACAACAAGATGAAGTCGTCAACTTCGTTCAGGATGGAACCTCGGGAGTCCAATTGGGAATGCGGTCATCCTATTGCGGCGCCGCTGATTGGCCGGCCTCTCTCCGCCCAGCCGAAAATGGCCGACTGTCCCGGCAAATGATATTAATCGGTTATTAGTACTAGATATGACGAGGAGAACATCGATCTTGATAACCTGAACTTGTAGACCCCCGCTTCTTCTGAGATATCCGCCATTATTTACTGTTGAACTAGAATGTTCCTCTAAATTTTACTCTTCAGAAATCTTTGACAGTCGAAAACAGGTGGAATTCCCAACATGATTCATTATAACATCAGTTTACCCGAGGTACATGCACAATCTAACGCCTCTCTGCAAAATGAACTGTACGAGATATGCAACACAGAATCAACAGCTTAGAACTTCAGGACGGCCTTGCCCTTGTTCTTTCCGTGGAAGATACCAAGTAGACCGTCAGCGGCATTGTCAATGCCAACCGTTTCGTGAGTCAAAGCCTTGAAAGAGCCTTCCTTGATCCACCTCTGCACATTCTCCTGGTGCTCCTTGGCGTACTTGTCACCCATACCAGCATCACCGACAATGAAACCGCGCATCGTCACGCGCTTAGTTAATACGTACTGGATGTTCTTGATCGGGTAGGGCGCCGAGTTGTACTGCGAGATCATACCGCAAACCACGACACGACCGAAGTCGTTCATGGCATTCAGAGCAGCCTCAAGGTGTTCGCCTCCGACGTTCTCATAATAGATGTCGATACCCTGAGGAGCCAAGCGAGCCAGCGCATCGCCGGGTTTCTCGGTCTTGTAGTTGAAGCCACCGTCGAAGTTCAGCTCCTTGGTAATGTATTCCAGCTTGTCGTCCGATCCGACGCTGCCGATAACCTTAAGACCCTCGTGCTTAGCGAGCTGACCAACCAGCTGGCCAACGGCGCCGCTGGCAGCAGAAACGAAGATGGTCTCGCCTTTCTTGGGCTTGCCGATCTCGTACAAGGACGAGTAGGCGGTCAGGCCGGGCATACCGAGGGCACCCAGGAAGACACGAATATCCTCGATGCCCAGAGGGTTCTCAAGAGGTTGAATGCGGGCCATCGACTGTTCGTCCAGGACAATGTACTCCTGGATAGGAACGAAGCCGATAACCAGATCGCTTTCCTTGTACTTTGAGTTGTTGGAGCGGAGGACCTTGGCGATGGAGCGGGTGTCGATGGGCTTGTTGATAGTGAAGGGAGGCGAATAGGACTTCACCTCGGCGGGGCGCATACGGCCACGCATATAAGGATCAAAGCTAGCGTAGAGAGACTGGAGAACAACACCATTTGCGGGAGCTGGCGAGCTGGGGTCGACTGGCACAGGCTCGACAACGATATCCTGTCCGGGGACGGGGTATCCCTGAGGAACCTTTTTGTAGACGAGGGCCTTGTTCTGGGACATGGTGATAAGGTGTAGTTATGGATGGGGATGAATGGATGAATGGATGGTTATGTATCAAGAGAAGCCAAGGCAGGCCGTAGATAATACAGGAGATGTTTAGATCGGTGTATGAATGAGGGTTATTATTATCTAGGTTCTCAACCAAGATCTACAGGTACCTTTATATTTCATCAGAGGGTCACCACACCTTCCAAACAAAGCGGGGCAGTTCCAATCTCCTGGGTATGACGATTATAAAGCAACTACAGTAACAAACGCAGCAGAAGCTTCTCGAGAGGCAAAAGATGGGGAAGAGGGTTGGCCGACCACACGTCCGAGGTAAAGGTTCCGGAAACAGAAGAGTGAATGGAGAACTATAGGTGGCGTAACCGCGCAAGGAGTGGATCGCTACATTATTCAGAGTCTTTGGGGGGTACGGACAAGGTTAACCTTCTGGGCAAAAGAACCGGAGCTTGTTGATGATCACAAATCAGGAAATAATCAATGCTCCATTTTGTGATCGGAGATGTTGCTGAAAGTTGCTACGCGAGGTTCACTAATCAACTAGAAGGCTGGGGGCATCCATAATCAATGAGACAAATAATTATAGATCGAATGTTTTAGAGAAATTTGATTGTACAAGTCCTTAAGTGAGCACAAAATGAAATCATGAGAATTATGCTTCCGGTTTTTCTCTTAATTCTTTCTTTTTTTTTTTTTAAAAAAAAAAAAATTTAAGACTTTAACTTTTTTCTTTCAATCACTGGATCCATCGCTTAGTCATTGTGGAATCAGTGACTTCGAAGATCTACTACTATGTACTACTAATCCAAAATTCAGAACAATCGATACGTAAGCAGACGTTGTGGTGAGTTAATTATACCCTATGAGAATATATTCTGCATAGCATTGTCTTTTCGCACTTCATACTCCAGACTTCAGACTCATATCCTTCCATCATATCGAACAATTCAACACCTAAATACCTAGCTGCCTGAGGCCTCCAAGATGGGAACAATCTACTGTACATAGTTATACGCAACGTCTAGCTTTTCACAGATGATATGAACTCAATCATGTACTACTCCTATAGTGACGAAGGCTATAAGTTCTCTCAAGAATTCAAGAACAATTCAACTATTCTAGACAATGGATGTTGTTGTCATTCTTTATCGGGGAATAAATCTCGCCTTCTGACTGGCTAATCGAGAGCCTCTCCGACTTTGAACAATTTTCTGCCGGACATTTTTTCTCTTCTCTCTGTCGCCTCCAAACAACAAACCATCTCCTTCCCATCCATCACTTCAATCATCTGAATTGGTTGAATTTATTTGTTTCTTTGTCTATTCCGCTCTATTTCATACCCAGGTTTCTTTTTATATATTACAAGTTCCTCAGTACCCGTTTTTCTACCTTCGCTCCCATCATGTTGGGCGCTCTCCGCCGAAATGGCGTTGCCCATGCGCTGCGCGCTTCTGCTCCCCGGTCTCTGTCGGCCAGAGTGATCCCCCAACGGTTGCAATGGCTTTCTCCGTCACTCCCAGCAGCTTCACACGTGCCCCGGTCCCTTTTCCATACAACCAAGGTCACTTTCTCTGCCGCTGCGGAAGCCCAGGCGCAGAGTACTGCACCCCAAACGGACCAGCCTGAGCGACTATCCGACTTCAAGCAGCTGGGAGATCAAGGACTAGTCGACCCCATCATCATCCGTACTATTACCAAGAACATGGGCATCAAGACGATGACGGATGTTCAGAGCATGACAATCCAAGAAACTCTGAAAGGCAATGATATGTTGGTTTTACCTCCCTCTGACTGATATTGATTGATACTGACCTCCATGTCCTTTCCAGGTTGGCTCAAGCAAAGACCGGGACTGGCAAGACGATTGCTTTCCTTCTCCCCGTGTTGCAAAACATCTTGAACGACCCTACTGTTGATCGCCGAAACAGGCGAGGAGGAGCTACATCGGCAGATATCCGTGCCATCATAATCTCCCCAACTCGTGAGCTTGCGGAGCAGATTGCGACAGAGGCGGCGAAATTAGCTGCTGGTACAGGGCTTGTGGTGCAAGCGGCTGTTGGTGGCACTCGTAAGACCGAGGGCCTAATGCGGATCCAGAGACAGGGCTGCCACTTGTTGGTTGGCACGCCCGGTCGACTCAAGGACATCTTGTCCGACCCCTCAAGTAGGGTCCGGGCCCCCAAGCTGTCTAGCTTTGTTCTCGATGAGGCAGATCGCTTGCTAGATGACGGCTTCGCTCCTGAAATCATGGAAATCCAGCGCCTACTCCCGGACCCCATGAGCGTCGAACGCCAGACGCTCATGTTTTCGGCTACTGTTCCGCGGGAAGTCATGTCCATTGTTCACCAAACCATGAAGCCCGATTTCAAGATTGTGAAAACCGTGCAGGAAGACGAAGTACCCACTCATCTTACGGTCCCTCAGAAACTTGTCGTCCTTGATGGCTGGCAGAATGCATTGCCCGCCATTCTTGAATTAGCCAAAAATTACCAAGCTCGCATGGCCAGTGACTCCAGTGCTCGCCCTTTCAAGGCCATTGTTTACTTTAATTCCACTATGCAAGTAAGCTTGGCCTACGAAGTATTTTACAACTTGCGCAAAGAGCCAGGTAACCGCCGGAGCGGCCACCCTTTGAACCGGATACACCTGCTTGAGCTCCATTCGCGTCTGTCTCAAGGTCGGAGAACGAAAACTTCCGACTTCTTCCGGAACAGCCGTTCTGCTATCCTCTTCTCGTCCGATGTGACAGCGAGAGGGTTGGACTTCCCGGATGTTACTCATGTCATTCAAGTTGGAGCTCCTCGTGGACGGGACACATACATTCACCGTATTGGACGTACTGGACGAGCAAACAAGGAAGGTGAAGGATGGCTCCTCATTCATCCTGGCGAAAACGCTTTCATCCAGAGACACCTTAGAGGCCTCCCCCTTGAAAAGGATCACTCGCTGCCCACGGCTTTCTCCGACATGAGTCAGGAGTCAAGTGACAATATCACTCCGGCCGCTGCGGAGTCCATAGCGCAAGTCAAGGCTGCTATGCATGAGGTGCCCGAAGATATCCGAGAGCAGGCGTGGAAGTCTCAATTAGGCACTCAGCTCGCGGTCTTTTCCCGCACGAGGGATATGATTCTAGCCATGAACGAGTTCTCTACCCACGGATACTATTTGCCTGAACCTCCCGCAGTTTCCCCTAATCTGGCGAGAAATATGGGCCTCGCAGATGTGAGGGAGATGAGGAGAGGTTTCAGAGGTCAGCGTGGCGATAGTCGTGGTTCATGGTCGCCCCGCAGTGAGGGCCAATTCAGGGGAGGCCGTAGCCAAGGCCGCAACGGAGATCGTAACGATAGACGCTCCTCCGGCCCTCGCGATTATAACCGCTGGGACAACTATGAACGCTATTAATTCTGACTGACAAAATATGTTCTCTCTATTACGCTTATTTTTCGGGACTTAATTGAAAGAACAAACCTCCGATTGCATTGGGCGGCGTTATCTATGGTTGCTACACTTACTCTGTATATTCTACCAGAAAACGAACTTTCTCCTCTCCGATTGTATTCCTATCATGTATGCCCGTTCTATGCCACTTTGGGATACCACCTGACTTATCTTCTTTCTTCTGATCTGTTGATATGGTGTACTAGGTGTGTTCAGGGCAACTGGGCACAGGGTTTCTGATCTAGACCGTCACCTTTTGTACTGGATATACTTGGGCTGGGACGGACAGGCACTGGGCGTGTATTATATATTGTATTAATCTAGATAGATCTGTCAATTTTCGTTGCCAAATTTGCATACAGCCAATCTTCACGTGAGCGACATGTGACTCAATCTAAGGATAGCGTTGCGTATTCCTCCATTGCAAGAAGCTTCGAGAACAAGACTATATCAACCGACCTTTGTTGTCTCTCGGATCGAGCTCGGCATGCCGAAGGTCTCGCTCAAACCAGATCCATCGGAAAGTGGGCCGGTCTAGAATGAAAAATAGATCAAATCCCCGAGTACAGTCTATCAAGATACCCACTTCCATATTTTGGTATTTACAACTGACAGAGAAAAGAAAAGCCGAGAATACACCACATCGAAACGAACCAACCCCAACACCAAGCAACACGAAAGCAAGAAAGGAGTGGAGATAGAAAAAGAAAAATCAAACGCAAAAACTCCAAAAAAAAGAAAGAAAAAAGGGGTAAAAGGGAAAAAGAGAAAAAAAACCGCTTAATTACTATCCAAAACAACCACCTCCGCCTCCACCTCCCCCAAACTCTCCACCCCAATCACATCCCCAACATTCACCCCCTCCACAAACGCCCCATCCCCCTCCTCCAACACTCTATCTTCCCTCCCATCCAGCCGAATTCTAGCTCCCCCCTTCTTACTCGCCGGCAAATGAACATACACATTCCGCTTCCGTGTCGACTGCACCGCCCCATCCTTCCCCCCAACAGCCCACGTGAACGTCTTCCCAGGCTCGATGATCCCCGCCCCCATGACGAAGTCCGCATGGATGGGAATCGTCCCGGGGATGGCAGGCACGGCCGCTTCCTCTTGGGCAGGGGTAGCCTCTGGCCCAGCAGCCAGGGGCGAGATAAGAGGGACGAAAGACTGGCGCTTTGCGTTGTCGGAGAAACTCATGGTGTGATATTGGGGTTTGAGGGAGGATTTCCACGGCAGGACCCAGATTTGGAGGAAGTGGACTGGTTTCGAGGTATGTTCGTTTTGTTCAGAGTGAGCGATTCCTTTTTTTAATAAAATATCGTTAGACTGCGCTCGTACTGCATATTCCAATGATAGGGGGTTGTGTGTGATTAGAAGTCAAGGGAAAGGGGAAAAGAAAACTCACCGCTCCCTCCGGTAGTAAATTGTACGTCGCCCCGTGTCATTCGATAGAAGTCCTTGCCCTGGACGCCTTCCTTGCCTCGTTGGATCATACTATCCCGGTGCGTGAGCTCGCCACTGAGGATGTAGCTGAAGATTTCGGCATCTCGATGTCGGTGCGTGGGGAAGCCATTGCGCGGGGAGACACGGTCTTCGTTGAGGACGCGGAGACAGCCAAAATGCTGGAATCGGTGGTCGAAGTAGTCGGCGAAGCTGAAGGTGTGGTGGGTTTTGAGCCAGCCGCCGTGTTCGGCGTAGCCGCGTTCGCTGGAGCGGCGGAGGATGATCTTTGCGTGGTTTAGTTTAGACATTTTCTTTTTTGTCCGGGTTCTTCGTCAGGTGTAAGGGATTAAATTTTAGGGTAATTGAGCTTTGAAAGTTGGGCCATTAGTGAACTTATATAGATTTTATGGAGTATATAAAAATGCATGACGAACAGTACATACATAGGGTTTGATAAGCATGGATAAGGCATGACTAAACCCAGTCTCTCAGCACCGCATAAGCAATTATATTATGGATCCCCCTCATGATTTGGAATGCACCAGCAATTTTCTTTCACAAAAAAAAAGTCATTCCAAAATAAATAAAGCATAAAATATAATGTATAATCCAATCTAATCGATTCGTACAATAGCTTCATCTCTAATTTCTTACTAATATTAACAAAGACAGAGACCACGACCATACAAAAGAATAAAGATAAAAACGCGTACATCAATAAAGTCATTAAGATTGAAAAACGATGTATCTATTCATCTGTATAGACAATCCACATCTACCGCTATCAGGCATCGTCATTCGTAGATATAGATCCTTGAGTCGATCACGTAAACAAAAGTACAAGAAACACGACCCAATGACACATCGGGATATTTTATTTGAAGGCAAGCAAGAAAACAAGGATCAACCCGTCTATGCAGACAATACCGCTCTACTCGCGTGCAATCATGTCATCCCGGGCAGGACCGGTACCGATCCATTTCACAGGAACGCCACCCAGTTCGCGCTCGATGTACTCGATGTACGCGCGCGCATTGGCGGGAAGATCCTCGTACTTCTTGACGCCCATTGTGTTGCTCTTCCAGCCAGGGAGAGTAACGTATTCAACCTGCACCTTCTCGAGGACCTCGGAGTCGGCGGGAACGGTGTTCTCGGTGCGGGTGCCATCGGGCAGGATGTAGGCGACGCCGACCTTGATCTCGTCAAAGTCGTCCAGAACGTCCAGCTTGGTCAGGTTCAGGGCGGTGTAGTGGTTGATAGCCTGGGAGTAGCGGCACACAACCAAGTCGAGCCAGCCGCAGCGACGACGACGGCCAGTAGTGACACCGAACTCTCTACCGACGCTCTGCAGCTTCTCGCCGGCTTCATTGATCTGTTCGCTAGGGAAAGGGCCGGAGCCGACACGGGAGGTGTAGGCCTTCACGACACCGATAATGGATTTAATGCTGGTGGGGTTCAATGAAAGGGCTTGCATAGCACCGCCCAGGCCAGTAGACGACGAAGTCACGAAGGGATAAGTACCGTGATCCAAATCGAGCATGAGAGCGTTGGCACCCTCGACCAAGGTGCTCGGAGAGTCCTTGTATTTTTGAAGGAAGGCCAATTGGTCGACAATGTAGGGACCCAATAATTTACGGTATTCCTGAATTTGTTAGTCCAAATTCAACTGTAATGGACAAGGGTCGAAGGGAACGAATAGTGGCTTACCTTGAAGCGTTCAATCTCCTCCTCGACGTTGTATTCCAACTCGCCAAATCGGGCGCGATATCCAGCCTCCAAGGAGCGTAGCTTGCGCTCGAAGAGCGCCTCATCCTGGATCTCCCCAACACGGATACCCCTACGAGAAGCCTTATCACTGTAGCAAGGACCGATACCCTTGCCGGTGGTGCCAACCTTGCGACCACCCAGCTTGGCCTCCTCCAAGCCATCTACAACAGAGTGCAAGTCGAGACAGACATGAGCGCGGTCGGAAATGAAGATACGCTTGCTGGCGCCCTCCAGACCCTTCTCCTCAAGAGACGCCAACTCCTTGAAGAAGCTGGGAACATGAAAGACGGTTCCGGCACCGATAAGGTTGATACACCCAGGAGAGATCAGGCCAGAGGGGAGGATATGGAAATCGTAGGTCTTGTTGCCATGAACAATGGTATGACCCGCATCTGAAACCAATGGTCAATATGCGGAGAACAACGCGAGAAATCATGGTTAACGTTGCACAAGGCCAACTTACTGTGGCCGCCAGCGGCACGGCAGCAGAGAGTAGCTTGCTGCGCGAGCATATCTGTGATCTTCCCCTTTCCTATCTCATTGAATCGTAATCAGCATATATCCATATATCAACCCCGCCGAGGAATGGATGTATTCACCTTCATCACCCCACTGACTACCCAGAACGATTGAAACGGCCATGTTTGCTGCGCAGGTATTAAGAAATTGGAGATCTATTTAAAATCTTTAGAACTGTATTAGCATAAGACCTCAATTGGTGATAATAGACGTGGGTATTGGGGAGACGGCGGGGTTCCACCGTATGGAGAACAGACAGGACTCCGACGAACTAGTCGTTGGTCGAATTGTCATTAAAAACAGACACAGTAGAGGCGAATGCAATTGGTTTATTACCTGGTAGGTAGAAGAATCTAACCTGTACCAAAGTAAATGGAGCAGCGGCGAAAACTTCGCAACCGTCAAAGACCAAAAAGCCGAAAAAAGGAAAGAGAGGGAACGATGGAGGCAGAGATAATATATGGGAAGTATCCTCCATGTGACTCACGGGTACGGTAATGGTTCGGTCATGGACAAAGACAGCAGGCTTGTCGCCACCATTTCTTACCGTTTCGTTCTGTCATACCCTACCCTCCATGGCGGGGTCGTGGGTCCTGTTCCGGTAGGTGGCGGCCTCAGGCTAGGGAAGGGGGGTCCCCAGATTGCAATCGGCCTAGGGCTCAGGGCTCGGGGTTAGGGACTTAATAGTCACGAATTATCATTCATGGGTTACGATCCTGTTACCTACTATCTCCTAAGGCACAGTACTAGGATGCGACTCAGAATTGCTCAGTATATTATATTACACGGTCACTACGAATAGTCTCCAAAATCACACAAATCGGATCAACCCAATGCTCTAACGCCTATACCATGCAGTAGATGAGAACCAAGAAACTCCAGCAAACCGATCAACTCCACCATTTATATGCTTCAAATGACTTTCCCTCCATTCAATATCCACTGCCGTGTCTGCCCAAGTTTCAGTATGCAGTCCCGGTGCATCTCCCGCGCCACTTCCCAATGTTTCATCACCTTCGAGTCTTCATCTAGTCCGCGTAGATACGCACTGTAGCCGCCCTTACCGCTGCCGGGCACCATATCATCATCGCTATCATTGCTATCACCTCCTTTATCAGCTTCATCACTCTGACCGTTGATCTTAAGACGAGCCGAATCACCAACAGCATTTATCCAATTCGCTGCCATTCCAGTCTCGACGGCTTCCTGGCGTGCATTGAAATGATGTATCATGCGTCGGTTAAACGAATTCCATTCACGCATATAGGTATTCATCTCCGCCACGTATCGGTCCCACGCTTTCCGAGGCAGCCCTAGCTGTTGGGAGCCGGCGCTGATTGGCACATGTTGCGGCGGCTGTGGCCGTTTGGGCGGGTTAGGGCAGATCAGTTCCCGGGGGCGTATATCGCGCATTGTCGTCCTCTGAACCTTGGCTCGGGATTCGAATGGAAGGTGCGCATGAATGTCTCGCAAATCTTCAATGCCACCATTTGTGGTGCTTGCAAACGGCGCTGTCTTGCCCAGATTTTTGAGGTCAAAGTGCTGGCTTTTGGATTTCATATCTTCCGTTTTTACATCATTACCACTTGAAGGCGGCCTGGACTTTGGCTGAGGCACATCTTTGCCCGGACCTTTGGCTACTTTTTCCGGTTCCGCGGTTGCCTCTTTTGCAGGGGTGTCATCGTCGAGATCCATGGCTTCCCCATCCGCTTGACCTGAGTCCTGCTTGTCATCATCTCCGCCAGTCGTTGCTTTGGCCTCCTCAGCCTCAGTTGCAACGCTGGCTGGTTGCGGTGTAGCTCGCGCCTTGGTTCCGACCCGAGTTTGTTTGCGAGGACTCCGCGGACGCTGGGTATTTCCTGATTGTTGTTGTTGGTGCCCGTTGACATCAGGCATGGCCCATCGTAAGTCCTTGAACTTATCACACCAATCATCCGCGGAGAAGTTTCTCTCGGGAAACGATGTAGGCTGTTGTTGTGCCGTCGAACCAGATCGGGAGGAGTCGTGATGAGACGTGCTCGCAGAGTGGCTAGCGCTGTTTCTAGCCGTGGTACGTCCGCGATTATTCAAACCATGCTTCGGTTGGTCTTTGTCCGACGATGATGGCGTAAAGAAGTCGAATGTATTCCAACTATTTGCTGAAAACGGCTTCTGCAGATTTTCATGGCTGCTACTCTTGAAGGTCCCATTTGATGGAATATCTCGTGATTTAGGGGCTTGCGAACTGGACAAACAAGGGCGAAATGTTAGTTTTAGAACTTATAAATCACCAACTCAGAGCGATAGTTTTTTCTTCATGGGTTGTGCCATACAATACGAAGGGATCTTCCGCGTTAGAAGCACCAAACATGGTTTGGGCCGAAGAAGCGGTGTCAGAATCGTGACCTTGTTACCCATTCCGTTAGTAGTTGGGCCTGAAAATCTCCTTTTATATAGCCGAGACACATATTCGTCTACATATGATATAGAAACTCACCTATTCCAGGGTCCCGTTTATCCTGAGTGTGAAAGTCGCCAAATTTCTGATGAGGTCGAAGTCTGCTCTTCGGGACCGCCTTGGGCTTATGCTCTGGTTGGACATCCTCATCGTCGATCTCACTTGAACTTGTAGAGGAATAGTTTCGATTATGGTCAGTTTTAAATTTGGGGCTCGCGCTCCGATGCCTACCGTAATCTGGAGGAGTCGGGCTTGGTGGATTTGTTCGCGCCTTGGGACTTCCAGGTGATTCACGCATACTTGCAGAGCGTCCAAGCCAAGCACTTGAGAAGAATGTCCTTTCTCCTCCAGTACCAGCGTATTTGCTACCTGTTCTCTCAAATTCCGGAGTTTTTGAATTTTCCTCTCGGTCTTGGAAGCCCGCTGCAGCTTTTCTCGCCGTCGGGGAGGGAGCAGGTCCAAAGAAGTCTCTCACCTGGGGGCGTTCGCTTCGGGGAACGTTTGAATAAGAAGAATTGTTTGAAGCCATAGGCTCATCACCACCAGCATCCCGTGGGGCAAACCCTTGTTTCTTCTTTGTAGAATTTCCACGGGTGGAATCTGAGCTAGTTGGCTTAGGAGATGACTTGAAGTATTCATACGCTGACTTCGGTCTTGTCGATTGTCCAGCAGACGAGGCATTGGGCCGGGACGTAGAACCTGGATATCCTGAGCGCCCGGTGCGAGGATCAAACTGGGACCATCCAGAATTGTGGCTCCCCTTCATGTCCTGGAATCCGCGATATGCATCCGCCCGCGTTTGTCCCTCATCATGCATCTTCTCCCACGGTTGCTTGGGGGCCGCTCGCGCATAACTCGCATATCGCTGGGCACCGGAAGAGGGTCCACTATGGAACGACTGGGGTCTCGACGAAAACGATGGTTTCGCGGGTGGAGGTTTGGCAGAAGGCGACGAGGGATAATTTTTGGTAGGAGGTTTTCGAGGAGAATTGGACTTGGGGGGCCCATAGTATTTCCCGTATCCAGCACGTAAGCGATCCGTATCGTACCTCAGCCGTTGTTGAGGGTCACTAAGGATCTCGTTTGCTGCTTGGATGGCCTGAAACTTGGCAATAAATTCCACTTCTTTGCCGGGATTCCGATCCGGATGATATTTGAGCGCTAACAGGTCAATAGCAATCCGAATTACCGAGCGATAGTCTTCCTCTTACCTAGTTTTCTAAACTGCTTCTTGATATCTTCGGCGTCTGCACAGGGCGCAAGACCTAAGTCCGCATAATAATCCCTTCGGACATCCGCTTTTACCATTTTGAAAGAATACCAGAGTGTGACACGGCCCGTATAATCGTATTGTCGAATGAAGGTAGCCCACAAAATTCGCACCAAGATATAATTCTTTTGTACATGACCTGACACATACGCAACGTTGACACAACGAGGTTTGAACAGATCAAAAAGAACGGCTGATAGGCGTATAGACGTTTTTGATCCAGTAGAGAGAAATAAGGGTCGTGCTAGTGAGAGAATGACAAGGATGGAGTGAAAGACAAAAGCTGAAAATGAGAGATTCTTTCTCCCTTTCTCTGCTAGACTCTTTCCGTAAACAAACCCCTCCAAACAGCCAGAGATACTGCCGTAGGTTGTATACCGCCCAAATTTCTGATCAGTCCCTCTGGCCCAACATCTGGCTTCACGTTTCGGTGCTGTATATCCTCATCGATTGTTGTTTAACAGTGCAGGTGGAGTACGGCGAACTTTTTTCTTATCGTTTTCGATAAACGGACATGATCTTCCCGATCAAGGCACCCCCTGAACGAACACCGAAAATGAGGCCCGTTGCAAGGAAAACAGCGGAACGTAGAGCGACCAAATAGCACACAGGAACGATAAATGGAACGGATAGAAATAGTCGACAAGGGGGGAGGAGAGTCGAAATCAAGGCTGGGTGTAGCTGATCTGGCAGAGACTAAATTAGATCAGTCCGCATGGCCAAAGCGCCCATAGATCTTGAAGATCCCAAAAGAACGGACTAACCTTATCCCTTTGACAATCGCACTTCCTAAGCTGTGTTCAAACGAATATAGAACCTTAATATAACGTGCTTATGAACGGTTGAAACAAAGAAGTCAGATGGCAGGTGCTGGTTAGAGAAGGAAGTAAAAGCGGAGGGTTCGAGTGAAGTGAATTGAATTGAATGCTTGAGTAGTAACTGGTTCAATTATTCGGGGTCTAGCGCTGGTTGTCCCGCCGAGCAACAACTCAATCCGATTTTACCATGAAACAGTTGCTGCCCAATGGACAAGTTAAATCGACTTTGTCTACCATATGACGATCCATATTGAATCGAGTATTTCTTTTTCTTTTTTGGTTTAATTGTCACGCTCATTAGGCCTAGAAGACCGGATATCCAAGAAAGTCTGACAAAAAGAATGTAAATGGGGAGGGGGAAGGGGGTAAAAACTATATACAGCAAACAATCATAGACATGAACATATTACGTCCAAGATCCAATTCAACTAGGCGTATAGCGTAGAGATACTGCCTCGTAAGATCACTTGTATCCCGCGAGCTGGAAGACCTGAAGACCGAGTGGTATGGAAAAGGAGGTACTATGAACAAACAAACAGAGAGATATAAACAAACCTTAGCCATCTGTGGATGCTCCGGCTCCTGATCCCCCAAAGAAGTATCCTTCGAGAAGATCATAATTGGCATTTTCACTCCAGTCATGTTGAAAGTCGACTGCCATGCCGAAACCTAGGTCAATCCCGACACTATGCCCAGCTCCATGTCCTAAAGAGGGCACCGCCGGTAAATCATAATCGGGATTCTCGTCAGACCCCACAGGAACTTGGCCTTCTGCACCAGGCGCATCGAAATCCAGAAAATCCAGGCTTATTCCTGTAGGTGGTATTTCTTGATCTGTTGGTTGAAATTGATGGTTGCTGGGATTAGCAGTAACACTGCTAGGTGACGCGCTTTGCTGTGGAGAATTGCCATAGATGTACTGTTGTTGCGTCTGTGGAGATACGGGGCTCTCATAGTTCCCATAAAATTCTATGGATGGTGTCCGTTGGGGCTGGTTTGGTCGCTCTGAGGCGAATGTGGAGGCGGAGGCTTCAGAGTAATCTGGTCGGATTGGGTAGGGTTGCACTGACCTCCTTGCGCCATGGTTAGATCGCTCCGAGATAGTACTGTCATTAAATAGGTCCCCAAGATTCATATCGAACCTCGGAATCGGCCGTGTAGGTCGCGTCTGGGTTTGGCGTCGGGGCTGGCCAGGAAGTCTCTGTCGTTGATCCATTATATATCGACCATGCTGTCTATTTCGGCCAACATACATTGCATTGGCTTGTTGAGTCGCAGCAGCACTCGACTGGAACTGTGTCAAGTCGACCTGAGATCCAAATCCAGTGGTAGATAAGCACATTTGGACTGTGGCTTTGCTCATCCGCTCAAAGGCATCCCGGCACGCTTCTGCAGGTGGACACTTATGCATTAGATCTCCCAAAACAGAGGTGGCAGCAAGTACCGTAAAGTCCACCTCATCTAGTGTCTGCAGGTTCGATTAGCTTGTACCTTCCTTTCCACCTTTAGAGGAAACATACCAAGCGACTTCTAACTATGGGTGAATGCCAGATTGCATACAAAAACGAGATGCCTGCCATGAAGATGTGGTGTGTAGCCAGATACGTATAATTTACCAATCGCACACGGTGCATTTGACGGTATATTCGAATGACCTTTTGCCCTGCTTCGGCCACTTTGTAATAGATATCATCTTCATCGTCCCCTTCATCCACATTAGAAAATGAAGGGCTGGAGACGTCTTCAGCGGGCGTGAGTTCATCGGCCAATTCTGCGGGAACCGTTAGACTTTGCTGGTATAGCATGATGACAGCTTGCCAGTAGTTCAATTCGAGAAACTCTACGGAAAACTGAACGCCTGTGTCGCGCCTCGTTGGGGCAGTCTGTTGCCATTCATTCAATCGCCGATGGATATCCTTGCGCCAGGAGCGGAAAGAGTCAAAGCCTTGCAGGAATGGGGATGTAAGATCAGATCGTGTGAATCTCGCCGCATGAGGGACCTTGTGCTTCGCGAACCGCGCTTGCTGATGTTGCAGGACATCTTGAATCTCAGATTGCAGCACCCGCAGTTTAAAGTAATGGTGTGCTGCATGCTTATAGCTCGGGGAGCCCTCTGGAGGCATCACGATACCCGACTTTGTGATATATTGGTCCTCTAACAGGGACGGAAACTCCGTGCTAATGGCCTGATCGCTAATACCAAAAGGGCGGCCAACGCAGCAACTAACTAGGCGATCGAAACTATAAACGCACCACCATAGGCGCCGGCGGAGGTCACGAACCCACTCTCGTCGTCCTCGCTCACGGGTATCGATGCGCGGTTTGTCTCTATCTTCGGCTCTCCTATGCGGAAAGTTAAGAGTATCAGCCCCCAGTGTATCGATTCCGGTTCCGTCTTCGTAATGTAGTCCAAGGTCAACAGCTAACCGCATTGCAACGCCAACAATGTACCATAGTCCGGGTGCAACGGGCCGTAGGAGGGCAAAGCTGGCGAGAAGAAGCACTGCCTGTAACTCCTCTAGCGCTCCAAACCCGTCATTAGTCGAAGAAGCACCCACAAAGGACTCTAGATGGATAATGGCGGACGCGTGATACTCCTCGGGCTGGTATTGGTGACTTGACAGTCGAGGCCTTTTGGAAGTAGACGGGGAACGGTCGTGGCCATTCCCTTTCTCGTCACCTGATTTATCCTCAAATATTATACCAGCACCAATAGCGAATACAATGTTGAGCATGTAAAGACTGCGAGGAGGGCGGCTCTTTTCATCAACTGAGTAGGTGCGGTCAAGTAGTTCCATGAAATCATTGCGATGCAGGATGGGTATTTGGGGGTTGGCGTGTTCAAAATAGAGATTGGCTAGTTTCTCAGCCAGATCTCGATCTGGAAAAGCAGCGCATTTCATCATCGGTCTCGTTTGAAGGCCGAAAAAAGAATCACGGCCAGTACTTCCGGCTGTACCAGTAGCGCTATGGGGTAGGCGTTCACTTGGGCGCATAGGGCCTCGCTCGGACGCGTTCCCTGAAACAGAGCTTTTGACCGCAGCAAACACGACCCTAGCAAAAGAGATACCAGAAGTTGATCCTAAATACCGAGGGTCAGAGGTCCCTTGGACCGACACCATTCCAATATTCGACACCAGGTTATGTATCCTCCAATTATCTTCTTTTTCGGATTCCATGTTATTCTCCGAGTCTTGCCCACTCTCTCTATTTTTCCCTGTTCTTGATATCGAGCCTTCCTTCTCTCTTTTCATTCGCATCAATTTATCGCTTTCGTCAGCTGTCGACATTTCAGCACCCGTTGGCCCTTCTGAGCCCGCTGACTTTGACTGAGTAGAGTCATGGCCTGCCTCCACCTTGACCGCTTCCTCTTCATCGAAGGCTACCGCTCCCTTAAAATCAATCTGATGCTCCATCAACACTTTCTCCAGGTATGCCACGCGAGCCTCAAGGAAGTACACATAACTCCGGGGTATCTCTCTCTTAGTGATTGGGTCGTACCCAACACACCGGACGCCGGCCTTTTCGCAGGACTGGCACCGGGGAAGCCGTTGGTCGCAGCGGTTCTTGCGCAAGCGGCAACGGTTGCAGGCTGATACATTGCGGAATGAGGAGGAATTCGAGGCGGGGGAAACGTTTACCGGTGCATGTTGCTGGGAATGCGCCAACGGCTCTGGCTGGGTTGATGAAGGCTCAGTGGGCGGGTGCGGTCGTTTTCTCCCTATGGAGGTCGGCGAAACCGGAGAAGTAGGGTTCAGCATTGCGGGAAAGGTACGATGAGGAGAAGCGCCAACGAGCGACCATGTCTCGAGGTTGGATTTCTGCGGAAAGTCAAGTTAAGCGGGGGTATCGTACACCGTAAATCCAGAGACACAGTAGCAGTCATGTCAGAACATGCGCCGACTTCTCTTCTCTCGCCGGCCCAGTATTCCGTTTGCACAGAGTTCAGCGATGATTGACGGGAAACTGTCTCCTCAGTTGAGCCGTGATCCGCGGGCTTTTTTAGTTTCCGAGATGATAGTCAGGGCCAGAGGTGTTAGTATCAGTCTGGAGGGCAAGACAGTCGCGGCCCATGACGGTGGCAGTCCGTCACCACACACGTAGTTTCGATTGTCACGTAAGGTTCAAGTAACTGGAGAGGAGAGTCGACAAAAAAGAAAAAGAAAGAAAAAATGGAGTTTGCGATAGAGCAAACCGTTGGAGTGGTAACTTGACAAGAGGAGTCCCACTACACTTACCTAGACAATAGTAAGAATGTATGGACCGTGTAAAGCTGGGGTGCGGATAGACTGGAGTAGAAACTAATTTTACGCTAACCTTCCTTCAACCACACAGTCAACAGATATTGACTGAAACTGCAACCATCAAACTCTCCTAGAGTGATTGTGCTCTTCTACAAAGCCCATATCACTCAATGGGTAGTCGAGTGACTGTCAGGTGTTCTGAAGCAATTTGCTTGAAGACGACGACGCACGGGCCATAAATGACAATACCGTACCCGGAACCTGGTCGCACGTGACCCTGTAATCAAAGAACGGGATTCACTACTATTGGCTACTGATAAGGAACAGTCATCGCCAACGAAATCTCTAATAAATTTCACTGCAATTTAATACTTGGCAGTGATTCTAGACTGGAATTTACCTGAGTTTTGATCCTATCCAACCCTTCGTAGTGATCAGCTTAACGGATGATTCAAACCATCATCCTCACTAATAAATCCCTTAGGGTTGCCGTCAGCTTGTCACTACTAATAGGATAGCTAGGTAAGATGCCCGTTTCAGCCCCCTGTTGTGTGGCTCTCTCTATCCTGGTCACTTTAGGGCATTAGAACAGTGTTTTATATGCTAGGTTATATATATTGTATCATTAAATGAGCAGAATCAATAGCGCTTGCAAAACGCTCATTTTTTCATATATATGGTGCACTTTCCTCTTGTATAATAGGAATTGTTGTTCATCATATGTACCCAGCGCTCTACCTAATGAACTAGAGGAGAGTCATAGGAGAGTAGTACGGACTAACTAGTCGAAGAGATGGCATATAGCTCCCCCTAAGTAGAGTGCAATCTCTATCTTAATATCCAGATCAAAGCTTACATTTGCCTTTAGCATACGTCGTACGCTCGAGATTGTAATTACTGTCAAAGGATAGGAGGAAGACTACGCTGCCTAAACCGCGAGACCGAGAAACAAGAGGACTAAAAGGACCTAGGTGGATGCAATTACCGTAGTATAAGCCAATGTATTGAGTATTCTTCCGGAATCCTCAGCATAATCTCTACAAAGTGGATGCGTTCTCCGACTCTGTGTAGCGTTAGTGATTATTAGAGATTATGTAAGGTACCAAAGTACGAACAATAGAAGAGGGGAAATTCGTACCATCGTGAGCGGGGCCCGAAGTGAAACTATTCGCAAGTATTGCAACTACAGTAATACGACAGGGGAATGGAAAACTGGTCAAGGTAATATCAAGTTAAAGAGGGAGATTTTGGGTGGCCCTTTGTCCACCTTCCCTTAAAATAGATTCTGCGCTCAAATGAGTTGGATATATGGTAATAACAAAAGCCTCCCAGATGCATAATAGCGCGTGTCCAACCCAACCATGCTCCATGGAGATCATGACAACAAGATAGGGAGAAAGACAAAAATAGGAAAAAAGGCGAAAAAAAAAAGAAAACAGCCAGCCCCCATGCTTTTAAAGATGCATCCAGTCTATGAAATGCGCCTCCACCCAAATTTAAAACCATGATCTAAACACAGAAGGAAACATAGCAGTTCAAAAAGAAAAAAAGCCTGACCAAAGCTAGCCACCACTTGGAAGATAATCAAAATGCAAAATAGAACAGATATATCAAATCGACAGGAGTGTCGAAAGGGGGGAAGAGCTAGAAAAGAAAGAGAAAGAAATGATAGTAAAAAAAGAAAACGTGATGTCAGGTAAAAATAAGCCGAGTCATGTCAAATGTCATGCGTAGGTCGTGTCGGGTCACGCCATATTGAATGGCCAACTCAAGCATGCTCGTGCTTGGCGTGAGTCTGTGTCAAATCGATATTTAATATGTCAGAGTCGTCAACACTAGTCCGCGCAGAAGAGAGTAATCTCCGCACTTCTTCTGCGGTGGCGTCCTCCTTGCCCGCAGTGTAGGAGCCCCGCAGGCCGTTCTCACTTGCATTAAACTCATGCTGCTCGGTTTGCTTGGAATCTGTTTTTGGGTCACTCTCCTCCATCCAAAAGCTCTGAATGGCTCCAATGATGCAGACAATACCGCAGGCCCACCAGGCCAGCACAGAGTATCCACTCTCGAGACCTTTAGAGTGAAGTAGGCCAGTGACGGTTGGGCCGAAAGCACGGCTCAAACTTGCCGTTGAGGCAGCTGCACCATTAATGGACCCAAGCACTTTAGAGGATGGAGCAGCGTTGGCGAGTAAGATAGCGGTAGATGGGAATGCGATGACATGGAAGGTGATCTTGCAGATCAAGGCGACATACACCGCGGTCATCTGAAGCACTTCAGGAAGGAGTATGAGGTATGGAACCAACAGGTAGAGTGGAGGCCAGACAAAGAGAACAAAGCGAAAAGTACGCAAGGTCCCAAAGTGACGGACAACAGATGGGAAAAGCCAGAGCTGGGCAATCATAGAATAGACGCCCTGCACTGCAAGCATGAACCCAATGGTCTTCGTGGGGAGACCAAGACCTCCAGTGAATTTGAATGGCAAGATGGCATCTTCCCCGGACTTGGGTGTGCTCAGGAAAACGGGCATCAGCTGATCGAAAGAGACACTGTGACTATAAGCAATGTTAGTATCTTCAAACTAGGAGTGTGAAACGACCTCGAGGGGGAGGAGGTCCTTACTATGCAAGAATTCCATAGGCAATGATGTTGAAAATAACTTGCTTAGTAAACGCCTTCGGCGTTCCACATTTCTCATTTTTCATCTGCCTTTCAATATCGTCATCATCTGATAAGTTATCCAATTCCTTCATTGGTAACAGCTGAGGGGAGGACTCATTGCTCTTGTACTCGGGCGGGGGTACATCGTCGTAGTCGAGATAATCCGCTTCCTCTGGTTCCACCTTGACATCCGTGTCCTCGGTCAGCTGCACAGAAGATCTGCGGCATTTTCCGATGAGCCAGTTGCCCAATTCCAAACCAGGGTCCCGGCGATGCTTTTTCTCCGGATGGGTCTCCTCCAAGAACAATAAGCCAACCACAATGCCGAACATTAGAACAACAACGCATACCACGTTGGGTAGCAGGAATGGAAAAGCTTCGAGGATAGTGCCGCGCTGAAATAGCCAGGGATAATTCTCGCACGGCTGTGCCAGCGCACCGCCCATGGCGGGTCCGATAATCGATCCCAAGCACCAAACAAATGGCATGATGGAGTAAGCCCGGGGTTGGTGTTCCTTGACAGTCACGATCTCCGCCACGGTCGTCTGGAGTACTCCGATGTTTCCGTTCAACAGGCCTCCTAAAGCCCGGGCGATCATCGCTGTAGGTAAGTTGGGAGCAAACCCAAATACAATCATGCTAATAGCGGTCCCGACCAGGCCCATGATTAGGACTGGTTTCCTACCAACCTTGTCACTCATGCGTCCCCAGAACATGCCTGTTGAGAACTCCGCAAATGTGAAGGCAGAGGTGATCATGCCTGCATAGAGGGCAATTTTGCGATCATTGTCCGTCACATGGAAGGACTCCACCATGCGATAGACATAGGGGAAAATGGACATGAACGCGATTGGCTCGCAGATTCGGCATAGTGCTGATCAAACTGTTAGTGATAACTCCAAGTTATAGAGGATATGCGTCGGGTGACAGTAGGAAGAAAAGGGGGTGGACAAAAAAGGAACCACAGAAAATCTGCCAGGAAACACTGCCGCATACACATCCAGACTTTGAAAGTCCCATTTTCAACATACCTAACACAAAAAGTTGGCGTATAGGGAAAGCAGACCAATCTCCACTACCGCTGTTACGCCGGTCAGATGAACCACTAGACAGGCGTTGGAACATTTTGGCGTGTAAATCCCTTTGCTCGGATTCAACCGTCTTTGCGAAGGGAGAAGAATTTTAATCTACCTCTTCCTTGCTATAAGATAGCAATTAACGGAAGATATGGCCCTGAGGAATGGCTCTCCGTTCTAGATTTTCCGGGTGGCTTTCTGAAGGGAGGGAATTCAATGATGATAAGGTCGTTTAGACTGGACTCAGTGGTTTTTTTTTGTTAAAGGGGCGTCAACATCTCTTGCCCCTGGCGTAAACTAATCTCAGTGTCACTTTAACCCGAATACCTTGTAGGCTGCGTTCCGCGTTCTAGACTTGAACAATGGTTGCCAGCGGGTGTGATAACCCTAATTGGAAACCAATATGGCAGAACACCAAAAAGGGGTGTTTGATAGGAATGTAAGTGAAGGAGATGGGGTATTCCAGGATAGTGGAGACTCGAAAAGCAGCACTGAGAAAGACTCAAGATGCTGTCAAGTGCTTGGAAGGATGGTAGGGTGGGAGTTGTTATAGTTGTGGTTAAGGTCCAATGGACTGAAGGATAGTTGGGGAGGAGGGCTAAGGACCGAAACAAAAGCAGGAAATCAATTGTATTTGAAGTGAATTGGATTATTTTAGAGAAAAAGAAAAGGAAAGAAGAGAAGGAAAAAAAAATTCCAAAAGGAGGGACCTAGACGGGAAGTGGAATAAATGAAGTATTTGAAGTGGATAACTGAGATATGTGATCAGGCGAAAGACTAAAAGCATCAAACGGCGATGGATCATGGACAATGATGGAGCCCATTTCGGTTACAGCTGTACAAGAGAGACGATGGTGCATGATGCAGTACAGCAAACAGTTGAGAAGTAACAGGATCCACAAGTAAATTATTACTATGATGATTACAGTTTTGTTTAGTATTATTATTATTTTAATATTTTTTAGAATTTTTTTTATTTTTAATTTTTTTTTTTTAAAAAAAAAATAGTTTTGGTTTTGGGTTAAGGTATGATGTTTTCAGCAGATAAACCGGCATTAGTACCAAACAGAAGCTGAGTATGGATTGGGGCCGCCCGACTGAACTTACAGACCAACCAGATGATGGGACGTACCACGTCCACGGAAGGGAGAGTCCCAGTACCTGTTGGAAAGGGGTGGAGCCAATAGCAAGACATAGTCGACGAACATTTACCAATCACTCTAGAGAAACGGATCTTTGGAGGTCAGGTACTTTTAGGTACCTATTTTCTTGACCTTCGTACAGCAATCAGACAGGAAAAGGAAAACAACCCGGTTCCTCGTCGTACAGAAGAGGTCATGGGTATTGGTTTTATTCCTTTCGGAACTACGCCGTAATTCCTACGGTATTATGTATTATGATGATAATAACGATATTAACACAATAACAGTCACTCCAATAGTTATCATCATCGTATCAAACAACAGCATCTCAGCGGGAAGATCATATTCCGATTGACTTAGGTCAACATGCGACGGGAAAAAGAGCCCACTACCAAGAAGCTTCGAAGGAAAGGCAAAGGGGGCAAAAAATAATTACAATACATGAAATAGAAAAGAAAGCGAGAGACAAAGAAAATGAGAGCCAGCTGCTCCCAGCTGAGAGCCGCCGCAGCAGATTGACCGGTAGGTAACCCATGGACCTAAGCCCCGGGGCCCGGGGAACTGAAAGAGAGTGTCTCTAGAAGCGCGCTAAACAGTCCCATAAGGCAAGGATGATCAGCTTTCCAGAAGTCTGGTTTAGTGCGACTTAGTGAGATGATAGATCTAACAGTCCCTACCCACTTTCCTGTAGTGTGTCCCGCCCCCAAATAATTAGGTCTCTCCGGAGAGAGAAGGGTTGGAAAAAAATAAATAAGTGAAAAAAGGATGGAAGGAACTGTGTATACAATATGTATAGCGTCTGTATTTTAGCGGTATTGTGTCAGACACTTCCTTTCTCTGATCCACTGCTGCGGAATTCTAGAAAACCCAGCCAAGTGCCCACAGCAATGTGGGATAATTCAACTAAATAAGTCAAAGATCGATCGCGGTTTTGAAATTACGCACGATCCCAGATGCACTAATTATTATCTATTCGACCAGGGTCGGATAAAAAATATATACCAGTCACACCACCTACATATATCAGAAATTTGTCGTCGTCCATGACAGTGGAAAGTATAGAGCATCTAACTGTTAGTGTGGGCGGCTCTACAAAGGAGCTGGGGAGAGGTAAGAAAGAGGAAGCCTGGCTATAGTACAAATAATATGCGGTGTACATCCAGGGTAAGCGATAACGACTTGGTTTTGCATTCGGTGAATTGGGTCACAAATGGTTCAGAAGAAAATGAGGATGATCTGACGTCGAGGGAGAATTCCAAAAAAGGGAGAAGGGAAAAAAGACAGAGAGAAAAAGAGAGAAAGAAAAGGGTTAGAAAAAGTGGGTTTCTCACAAGAGAAGGGGTGAAAAGAATAGGTACATACCCCATCATCATCAACCAAAAAAGTGGGTCTGGTAGTTGTGGACTGGTAACGGTGGGGGAAGAGGTGAGCAATCGACAATCAACCCTTACGGTGAAAAAGACGCTATTGCCTTATTCTTTGGCCGCTTACCCTAAGTGGGCCGGAAAGGGTTGGTAATCGGGGACAAGATGATTGACGTTTGCTGCTCATCTTAAGTTGATCTCCCTGTCGGAGAATGGAAAAGGAGCGATTACAGGCCCCGTAAAACAAAAAAAAAACTCCCCCAAAAGAAAAAAAGATGTAAGATGAGGGGGAAGGCAATAGAAACACTACAGATACATCTCCTTGTGAATAGTCCGGAAATTCCCGTCATAATGTTGCCTCCTGCCATAGAATTTGTTGGACTCTCACTGGGATGATGGAGCAGACAATAAGCATAAACCCCTCAATATTTTCCTGTGCTGTAGCTGTTGGGCAAGAAAATCTTCCGCGGAAGTTAGCTGCTCACCAGAAGCACACAGCTACATAAAAGGTCCTATTAAACTTTTCTTCCCATCGTGTGTCTAGTGGATTATTACTATAACGATACAATACCCGGGGGGGAAAGTTTTGGCTCATAAGAAAGGGTTAAAAGCGAGGAGTTAAGCTGTGTTGCAGCATATAATTGACGCTGCAGTCAAAACTCTATTTCCCCTTCCTCTCGGCCGCAACAACACCTCTTTTATTTCTCTTCCTCTTTTCGTTGCTGTTTAACCGCCCCGAATGGCTACTAAGTACATACTTAGCAGACCTTTTGGGCAAATGTTCTTGACGTCATTATTGTCCAGTGCTAATTACCCGCATGTTGGTGGGCACATCCGCCAGTACGTTAGGGTTTCACGACACTAAACAAGACTATCGCAACAACGGTCATACTACTGCTACCCGACGATCTGCCATTGTTCCATTTGTACTTAAGGCATTCAATCATTGGACGCCTTTCGGTCCGAAAATTGGTAGGGGATGGAAAGAAAGAGAAGAGGTGAAAGCCATCCGCTCTGTTATATAAGCGCTAAATGAAAGGCGGAGGTGGAAACCCGTACCCTAAGGACCAAGGGATTGGAACTCCGTTGCAGATCCTGGTTGCCGATACAGAACCCATACCGTACGGACCAGAGGTGTGCCTCATACAGTACAACCTTCCATAATACGTAGGTAGCAACAGTCCACTACTGCAAAGGGTAAATAGTATCACATAGGCGGTGGATCTCGTAGTGCCTGACTTAGTGTAGTCCCGATCTGGGGTCCACGCGAGCCAAACGGGGGTGAGGAAGTGGGAAAGAAAAACGATAGAAGGATGCTGCAAGTGATCTCTTGACTTCTCCCCTAGTAGGTCAGACAGTGGTCCAAATGTGACAGGGCCCATGATCCTTTAGATCAATTTCCACTGAAGACCCTCCAGAAGCTGACAAGAGGGACAAACACGACGTCATCCTACTTTGACAAGCAGCGGTCCAATCGGGGGACGCTATGCAGACTGCTCTATCATAGGGATGTGAATGTGGAAGAGAATTCCGGAAGTCAACTGAAACTGAATCTGGTGATCAAGTGTAGCCGTTGTGTTCGCAACAGTCCATCCACTACAACACACATGGTTCCCACGAGGGAGGATGCAAGCTAAACACCTAGACGAAGTAAGGTAGTAAGAAGATAAGAGAAAACAGTCCCCGATAGGATTAGACAAGAGTTTCAAAAGCAAACAAATTTGATTCTCCTAGGGATACAATATCATGAGTTGTTCTATTTTTCCCCCTATCCTTAACTTTTGTTTTTATTCTTTTCTTTTCTTCCTTTCCCCTCAAGCAACAAAAACTGACTCCAATGTCAGTGCTTCCCTGATGTTCCCGATACATTCACTCAATAATGCAGTGATATACCCAAATTCCGATTCTTTCTGTATTCTTTCTCTTATGGGTTTGGCTCATTCTTATTTTACGTACTATATGCATGAAATACATACCAATGCGCTTTGGTTATTGTTGTTTTTTTTTTTCTTTTTTTCTCTAATATTATTATGATTATTATTATTGCAAATAAGACAGAGGAGGAAGTGTTCCCCGAGTTCCGAGCGTTGGCGGATGACGCGAAGATACATTATCTGGCGGTGTCGGCGCGTCGCTCTTCAAATCAGGGTATGTTACGCAAGATAGGATGGTTGTAAACATCATCCATCCTCTAGTTGATAATCGTGTCCACGTTAGTGTCCAGTCGGACGGTTCGGAGCAAAAAGGAAAAAGGGAAAAAAGGAAAAAAGGAAAATTGAGCAAGAAAGAGACAGAGAAAACAAGAACAAGAACAACTGATGAGATGTCATGGCGATGCACCTAACGATGTATGCAGTGATGCTAGTCATGTGAACATCACCTGTCTGGGGTAATTGGGCGTTGTTGGTCCTCGGAAATTATTGGGCAGTTGGTGCCAGTTGAGACGTTGGCACTGACTAACAGGAGTCATTTGAAAGTTAAGTCATTCGCGTCGGTGAGTTTGTTGGCAGCTCAATGGGGAAGCCCTGCAGCTGAAATGACTTCCAAGTTGCTTCTGTGATGGAGTGGAGGTGAGGGGCAATCAGGAATAGTAAATTCACCGACAGTAAGCGGTCAAGAGGGAAAAGAGGGGCTTGCAGACTCCTTGGGTACAATCCTCAATGCAGGGCACATTTTGACAGCATCTGTCAAGATCCTGGGTCATAATTCCCTGTTGCTGCAGTTCCAGTGCGCGTTAATTCTTGCAGACAACCATTATCATAGGTCAGCCAGTTGGAATACCTCCTATTAGCTTGGGCAGAAATGAAATGGCGGGTAAATCCCGATACAATCAGCCTTAACGTATCACCAACCTCGGCAGCTCGCTAAGAAGAAAAAAGAAAAGGGCGGCGGACCCTGTCCACCTTGCAGAAGGCGGATCAGAATCAGAATATACGGTGAGCAACAAACGGTGACCTGATCTAGCTACACAGCCACGATAATGGACTGATAGGCAGCCATTTCGGAAAGGAATATTCGTGGGATAGGAGGGTAGGGTAGACATACCTAGGTCATGTATGTACATACATTGCTCTACCTATACATCTCTTCATGCAGGGCTATTTGGTTATCTACTTGCTGGATCTTCCATCTTTACTTCAGGCGGGGTTGGGTTGCCCCGCGATGATAATGGATTGCGTGTAAGGCATTACCATGGCATGGGGCAAAAACCGCAGCATCAGGCCATTCTCTACTAGTAGCTGTCGAGAGGTCACGGCGAAATATTCCCTCGTTCTCCGAATGACAGCGTTAACCTTTTAGAGCTTGTTACTCTCACATTCTGGTCATCCGATAAAGATTGACGCTATAGAGTCAGATAACAGAAAATCTCCTGTAATGCTGGATTCAGTACAAGGGAAATACTTGCTTACCAGATGAAGAGCGCCGTATTTTTTTCCCTTAATTAACAGCATTGGAGTCTGATAAGCTCCGTATCGCAGCTCCCAAATAACAAGCCACCGAATCCTTGTTAGATGGAGATTATGTACATATTTTGTGGATCATTCAGAAAGCCGCAGCTTCGTTCCAGACTGTCGGGACATGACGTCGGAAGCTGTTTATTTGGGGTCTTTTTTTTCAGCGGAAGAGAGTGACTCACAAGCAAAAAAAAAAATTCAAATAAAATACACATAAAATAAGAATAAAATAAAAACCAAAGAAAAAGAAAAGGAGAAATTTCTCACCGCCCTTTCTCATGTCAATTTCTTAGTCTCCGGCTGAATGACAGAATGATTGGTTTCTTATGGAGGTGTATATGTGTAGGTGTGCGTGGACCGATGTTTCATGATGATTGTTTACTCTCCATGTATTATTAAGGGTGCCTGTACGGAGTAGTTGTAACATGTATCGAATCTTTCTAGAATCAGTGTAATATTATTCACGACGGGTTAGGCTGGAAATCAGCCCACCAGCTCTACTTCCATCACTTCTACGGTATTAAACTAAAGGCAAATGCGGGTGCGGTTGTGGCGGGTATTGTGTAGTTCTTGTTTTGGAGATGAAGGTCCTCAGCTGGGATGTCTTGTCAGCCATTCATAATGGCTGAGCTGATCCCGGAGCTATTCATCTACGACTTCGTATAGCGCAACGTAATACTAATTCTGTGACCTCTTAGTGAGACCTGAAGGAATGGTTTCCATTGTCCCTTTTTTACCCCCTAAATGTTCGCTCCTCCAATCAGAGCCCCTCTTTCGCTCTTCCCGATATGAATAAGACATCCAACATTATCGTCATTCGCAGAAGACACAAGGAGGAGGGAGAAGAAAACTTTGTTTAATTCATCCCTGTCTGTGTTACGATTGACGTCAACAATACTACCGTGTGAAGGGGAACAAAACATTGATTGACAATGCCTAGTGTATACCGGAATCAGACTTTATGCTACACAGAACTACCTCCGACCTGGCAGTGCAAAGTACAACCTACCAAAAAAGGTACAGCGTAGGTATGAGAGATCCACGGCTTTGTGCCTGGAACCGGATGCCATTCCCCGGGCCAATGAAGCCATTGACTTTGCGAATTGATGTCTATTTTAGCGCGATATGAAACATGGTTCTGGGTCACTAGATTGCTGATTGAGTCCGCAACTTGTTTCATTTGCTGGGACGTCACGAGCTAATTCCGGGGAACGAAACGAAAAAAAGGTCCTGACCACGCCGTACTTCCGCTTCTAGTAACTTGTGTTAAAACTGCATGTGTACTAGTTTCCCAACTATATCCGCGGAATTACAACGAAGTATCCGTTCTCCACATGTCTGGGTAGGGAATATGTATGAAATACTGAGCCCGTGGCAAATTGTCTCGGCTCTACGGATTAAACTAGTAAATAATCGGAACGAAGGATCTGTTGATACCGTGTGCTGTAGTAATTCGGCCGGTACTTTCGGACCTCCAAAGTTAATTCGGGGGAAATACTAAAGAATGCGGTCGACAAAGGCGCAAAGTACCGTACGACCTGAGTAAGGTTTATACACAGTGCGTATAGGAGTATATGGGTCTCACTATCCAAGTACGGTCTAGGATGCTTATCAAAATTCTCCCAGTGGCGAAGACACAAAGTTAGGAACACTCTCCCATTGTACTAAAAGATTTCTCCACCGGAATGCAGGATCCGGTGCCGCGGCGACGGATAACAATCATCCCCCAGGGGTACGGTCTTAGCCTGAAAGTTTCTTGTCCCTGTCTCACAAAGATGAAATGAAAATGGAAGTAAAAATAAATAAATAAAATACCAACTCAATTCAAATCAATTCCCAAATTTTTGACTTGTTCCCTCTCCTCCCCCTTTTTTTAGGACTACTCTGCCATGATCTTGTGAGACAGGGCTCTCTCTCTCTCCTGCTGTATCACTCCCGTATTCCAAACTACCTATCAGCCGATCGATTGTGGAACAAGTAGACTCCACTGCGGAACCTCAGCTCTTTTAACGGCTGTTTCTCTTGTTTCCGTCTCGCGAACATGCCCATGTAGTATGTACAGTATCTCCAAGGTTCCAAGCACCTTGCGTCGTGAAGCCCTTCGTGCATACAAGCATCATTGATGTCGATGTTCTCGATTGTTTCTCTAGGGAAATCATGTGCTAACCCGTGTCAACACAACCAACAATACTTTTCTTTTCTTTTAAAGTCCGATTGGCACGTGCAGGTTCAGCGAACTATCTGCCGTCCTGCCTACCAAGCATAGTCGTCGATATATCTTTTGGTCTAACATCACTGGATCTGTCACCGCCCAAAAATCTAGATCGTGCATATACTACGACAACTTGCAGGGTCAAGATGCGTTGACGACCTGTTTGGAGGAGGCTAAACTGATCAGCGGTCACGGTGGCTGACCTTGTTGCTTACACAGTATGCGCGTCTGTACATATATGTGGAGCCTACAAAAAGACAGTAAGGATTCCAACTGGATGGGTTTATGCATGCCGGGCACAAAGTTCATTATCTCATAATGACCACATTATAGGCAGACCTCTATCACCAACATCTTGGATGCTTGTCTAGGCTAGAGCTAGTATACCTGCCATGTCACACAAACCTGTTTCACTTCATATATGCTATGCTGTCTTACGCCCTGTATATCTGCCCAAGAATCCCATATGTACTGGGTATACAAAAAAGATCTGGCCTATACAGAGTAGTTCCTAGAATAATTATGATATTGCTAGGTATTTCTGGCCTGTACCATTGACCTATCGTGGGCTTTGCAGGGCACGGAGAGATCAACCTTAACCTAGATGACCTCAACAAAACTTGTTTTTTTTCCCAGCTGTCAGATATGCATGCAATCTAAAATCAATGTATTGATCTTATTTCCTTTTTCTTTTATTTCTTTTCTTTTTGTGTCGTTGTCGTTTCTATTGTTGTCAGACAGCCTATAGCTGGTCGCCGCCATTTCATCAATAGGTCTTACCGTCAATCGTCTTCTTATCGGTCAGAGATTCTCCACCAATGTGTTCTAGCTGACCACCTAATCCCTCTTAACCACGGTAACGTTACGTTGGCATTGTTGGCCCTGAAGGGAAGCCTTGCCAAGTGTTCCAGGCGTGAGGGGCAGGATACATAACAAGGTATGTTGGTATCCCTGCGGTGATGACGCATTCAAATAGGCCACACATAGTAATACTATACAACATTGAAACAGGTTTCTTTTTCCTTCTGCGAAGCTGCCTTACTGTTTAAGGGCTCCTGACTCATGTGATCATGAATCCTCGACAGTAGTAAGTCTAGGCCCTAAAACCAGGGTACCGGTAGCCATGAACTGTGTGTATAGAACCGAAATCCCCACCTACGTCAAGAAAGAAAAAAATTGGGGGAAAAAGAGTGAATGAATTAATGAATGAAAGGAAAGAGGAAAAAACATTTCCTGGTCCAGAATCCCAGACCCCACAACGGTGTATGGTATCGATCAGTATTTATTTTTGCATCAGTCAAGTGAAGCGGTCGATAAACTAGCGTAAGCTCAGATCGCATAGAAAAACGCTAAAGGCGATCCTCCGCCCCAGAATGGTCTCGCCTCCCCGAGGCTGTCAAAAGTACAGGCTTCCTATGATGGTCTGGACTTTAGTTCGATATTGTTTTTCGTCATGTGCAGTTCATGTCCCGAATTCCGGACAGAAGGTATTCACCATTTCCCCCCGCCCTCCCAATCTTTGGTCAAACCTTAGCTTGAGCTCTATGGATCGAATTTACAGAACGTAAGATGGCTAGCCAGATGCATGTAAGTATGTACATGTTACCAAACTATCAAGTAGCTGGAACTCAGTCGGTAGAGCATCTCCGACTAGACTGATTGGTTCACTTGATCTGTCACGATCACATTTTCAAAGTATCACTTCAATGAAGAGCGAATTATCAGTAGATGATCTCTTGATTACTGGGAATATCCTTGTTATTCCGCCAGGAACTACACATATCGATCTTGGATTAGAAAGTCTAATCTATTCCGTCGTGAAGGATTCAATCATACTATTGGCGCCACTCCTCTCTTAGTGTCCCCCACTAGTCGTATATCACTATGTGACATGTCGACTGCGCAATCTATCGATTATTAATTGCTGGGGACTGATGTGACAATGGTATTATTAGGAGTTCGCTGACGAGGGCGTCATGCTTGCTACTTAAATGTAATCTGTTAGTGTTGGGAATTGATTGCTGCTACAAGGTATGCGGTACAGGTAGCATGGATCTACTAGATACTTCTTAATATAGCCATACTCTTTCAGGTTACCATAGCAATTAGTACTCCGTATCCTAGTGACCTATGATAACTTCCGCTATATTTGTGTTATTCCTGTGTGCTGTCAGGCTAGCAAATGATCAAGCTCTCTATCACCTCGAGGGGGGCTGTTGCTAGAACCACATTCTTATAACCACTTTCAGTCCCTTTCAGCGCTTATTTCTATTAAGAGCACTTACTTTGGGATGAGTAAATATCTCACTTATAGCGTATGCGTAGGTCACTACACTAGTTCTTGAAAGTAATGATATGCGGAGTCCCCTCCGACTTCGCAAGCGTCCGTTATTAGTATCCACGACTACGAGGGTTATTTGTCCTCTCCCTAGATGCACGGCATATCACTACCACCAGCCTTAGTTCTCTCCTAAGATTTGCCTTGTGATGTTACTGTACTCGACAATTTGTCCTTCGTCCCGCAATGCTAGTCAGCCTTACACGACGTGCTTCTCGCCAACTAATTTTTTCGCCGAAAACTGCGGGAGAGCCTCTATTTGCCAAATACGAGAATATTGGTAACTAGCGGAGAATGTAAGCGAATAGTGTATATTCCTGTGTAGTAATGGTTCCAATCTCACAAGGTAGCCGTTCCATTATCGTGCAGAAAAACCTCCCAGCTTGCAGGCTAGGTTTCATACAGAATACATAGTTGGGTTCTTTATCATAGTGGGTACCTTGTCCAGTATTTGCAGCTTGTGATCACCGTCAAGCGCCAGTGGAGTGTTTACAAGTATTATAAATGCGTGATCCATTTTGCATGCTGGTCCGTCAGCTAATCCTACATACTTCATGATATTTGGTTGCGTTCTCACTCTTTAAGAATCAATTTTTCTATAGTGATTGGTTGTTGTCTTCGCGAAGTATATCCTGTCGTCTTGTATATTGAACGAGATTTGTCAAGGGACTTCGGAGCTTTGATTATCATTATACCTTGAGATAGAATATATACCTTCCACATAGCCTCGGATAACAATACAAGGCTTTAACTACTAGAGATACTTACAGGACTTTCAGACCTGGATCAATAATTAATTGAGCCAAAATTTAAACACCGTATTCGAATTTCAATCATCAATTTTATGACCATGGATATCATGTATAATATCATGTATACATCCAGTGATTGCCTAATATTTAGGGCATCAATCTATATCCGTTATCATCCGTGATAAGATCACGTGTGCTGCAGGTTTGCTCCAGCTCCATCAGAGCTATGACAACATCAATCATATACTCTCTTCGCAATTACTCAAGCCAACGTGCTGAGCAATTCAGAAAAAAAGAGGGAAAATGCTGTTGAGTTGATTATTGGCTTTATATCTCGGATTCGTATTGAAGGATCGTTCACCCTAGGATGAGCGACACAGCTCTTATTCCAAAATGACGACACAACGAATATGTTTATTTCGGTCACTTCACCCTCTTGTCCGACAGACTGTTCATTTCCATACCACTAGGAAAGGATCGATAGGATTATTTCGGAAATGCTATCGACAGTACAGCACAGAGACTGAACCCTTACCACCAGCAGACCAACCCACCTCCCTCGACCAGCCTTCCGAACATTCGCACCTAAACCCCTCACCCGAAGACTATTCTCGATTCATTTTCCAGGATAAATGCCGCTCGGTGATGTATGCGGGCTCTGGTGGTAATGGATGCGTCTCGTTTCTCCGAGAAAAATATATTGAGGAAGGCCCGCCGAATGGCGGCGACGGCGGCAGTGGTGGAGGTATCTACATCCAGGCCATTGAAGGTCTCACGAGTCTACATAAGCTTGCGCGCAGGGGGGTCATAAAAGCTGCTCGAGGGAAAAATGGACAGGGTAAAAGCAAAGGTGGCAAACGAGGCGACGATGTTCTTATACAGGTGCCCGTGGGGACTGTGGTGCGTGAAGTGAGTAGATATGATCCAGTTGCTGAGGAACTGGCCCTTCGGAAACGACAGCGAGCTGCGACAGTGGAGGAGCTAGATGAGATTGGGCTGCCGTCTATTCGCCGTGACCGATGGGTACTTTACCCTGGAGCAAATCCCTCAGATTTCTTGACGACGGTATTCCCAAGGAACCCACCTAGGAGACAGGCTATCGCCGCCCTGGAACCGAAAGCACCAATTCATCTTGATCTGTCGCATCATATGGACAAACCTATCTTGCTTGCTGCCGGTGGTGTAGGGGGTTTGGGAAATCCGCATTGGGTGTCCCGTTCGATTACTCGCCCGAATTTTGCCTCTAGAGGAGAAGGGGGTATGCGCCTGGAGCTAGAATTTGAATTGAAGCTGCTCGCCGATGTTGGCCTGGTTGGAAAACCTAACGCTGGAAAAAGTACGCTACTCCGGTCGCTGACCAACAGTCGTACGCGGATTGGAAACTGGGAATTTACCACCCTTTCGCCAAATATCGGAACGGTCGTTATTGATGATCATAAAGGAAGGCCGCTGGTGGAATCCAAGGGAAAGGCCCGGCGGACTAGCTTTACTATTGCCGACATTCCTGGCTTGGTTGAGAACGCGCATCTTGACCGTGGTCTGGGTCTAGGGTTCCTGCGACATATCGAACGAGCAGGCATTTTGGCTTTTGTAGTGGACCTTAGCGCTGGGGATCCCATACAAGGACTCAAGAATCTGTGGCATGAACTTGGCGAATACGAGCGGGTACGTGATGCGGAACCGTCTTTGAAGTTCGACGACTCTTCAACATGGATTCCACCCACGCATGGTCTGCCTGAGCTTCAGTCTGAAACCCATGAGATCATGAACAAATCTGAGCTTCCCGATCTCACCCTCCCCCCTATCCACACGAAACCTTGGTTCGTTGTTGCTACCAAGGCTGATCTGCCAGAGACCCAAGAACAGTACAAGATACTAAGGGACTATCTTTCCGCTGTAGAGAAGGCCCAGGTTGAGCATCCCGGAGGCAACCCCGATGGTTGGAGGGAGAAGCTACACGCTGTTCCTGTGAGCGCTATGAGGGGAGAGGGAGTCGAACGCATTCCTAAACTCATCATGGAGTTCCTGCAATGAGCCGGTTTTATACATCTCCTGTGTACATGGTCTGCAAACGCAGCTGGGCTAATTTTACTATCCTGCGATATGGCAAATTCGGTCATTGTATTTATTGGATCCTTGTATATTATTCACGTGGTAGATACCCAAAGCCTTCACCCAAATTTTTATATAATAATGTGTTGCGTTTTAGTCTTTGTTATGTTGTGTCGGACCTAAAGAAACTGTAATCCCCGCATGACGTTGCGATAAATTAAGAGTGAAGTAAAAAAAAAAAGTGTTCGCAAAGATAACAACAACAGCAACAACAGCAACAACATGTGAAAAAACCTCATTCCCATCTATGGTCTCATATATGCATTAGCGTTTCTGGTAACAACTCTAAACCGAGCCTTTTTCTGGATTTTCTCTCACCTAAGAGACAATGGTCCTCCTCCAACAACTCATTACTGTCGCGCTCTCCGCCATCGCAGATCCAGCCTCCGACGACCCCATCCACGAATGCCTCAGTCACGACCTCAAAGCTCATCGGGAACTTATATTAGACACTCCAGATAAGGCTCTGGAGCTTGCCGACGCGAACCTACGCGTTTTCCCATTCAAAGATGTTGAAACATGTTGGCGACGCCTATACACGGACGCGAGTATCGTCAAAGCATGTCTCAGCATATGCAACAACATTGGGTTTCCACGCGAAGAAAACTCGCATAAAGAGGGTGTAATGCACAATACATCACTTGGCTCTCACTTGTTTGGCTATATAAACAACAATCCGAGTAGCGAAAAGGAGGAGACGCTGAAAATACCTCCCGATGCGCCGTGGTTGTCCCCGACTGTTCACATTCTCGACAAAGCCTTGATTATGACCGGTGCCCCCCTACGCGAGTCGCTTATTGAATCCCTTCTTGATGCACTCCAGAATGCCACTACCTCCTATAGAAAGGGAACGGCCGACCCCGAATACTCTCAGGGTGGTGACGACGACCGAGCCGCCAAACGCAGAAAACTCTCGCCTCCGCTGTTTTTACCAGATGCTATTCCCGGCCCCGGGCTGAAGAATCCCATACCTCGCATCTCGGCACCGTCCTTCGACTCAATCGAACGTCATATCCGCCATGTCAGGACTCCGCTGGTTATTACCGACGCGGTGGAGCATTGGCCGGCGATGTCGACTAGACCGTGGGCCTCGAAAGATTATTGGTTTGATCGCACTTTTGGGGGCCGGAGACTTGTTCCAGTGGAAATCGGGAGATCATATACAGACGAGGGCTGGGGCCAGCGGATTATGCAGTTCGGGGAATTCGTCGACCGCTATATCTGGCGTGGGCAGATGCAGTTTTCGAAACAATCTGACGGTGAATTCGGCCAAGACGGAGTCGAAGAAGACCTTACTGGTTACCTGGCGCAGCACGACCTATTAGCGCAGATTCCAGCCTTGCGAAAGGATATCTGTGTTCCTGATTATTGTTACATTGATCCACCGGGGCCGGAACCCGGGACGCCAGTGTACTTGAAGAAAAAGCAGGCGCAAGAAGCGAAACTCAAGGAAATGGGTTCACAGGCGACATCTACTAGTCGTACGGGGCAGGATAGCTCCCACAATGACAATGACAATGCGTCAGATTGCTCGGCTTCGGAGCGGGGCCTCCCTGCCGATCCGATCATTAATACCTGGATCGGCCCTTCCTGGACTATATCGCCTCTCCACCATGACCCCTACCATAACATCCTGGTTCAGGTCGTGGGCGCTAAGTATGTCCGCCTCTACTCTCCCCGGACACCTACGTCCCAGATCTATCCGAAGGGAATGGAAGCTGTTCATTCGTCGTCTTCTGAGGGCAGAGATGGTCAAACCCATGGTGGTGAAGGAAAAGCCAGCGAGCCACGCCTCATAGATATGTCCAATACGTCACAGGTCGACCTCGCAGCCATTGAACTCTCCCCGGCCGAGTCCGAGCAATGGGACGCCATATGGCCCGGCTTTATGCAGGCGGAATATGTCGAAACAGTTCTCAGGGAAGGCGAGTGCTTGTATATTCCCATTGGGTGGTGGCATTATGTCCGTGGCTTGAAGGCGGGAATCAGCGTTAGTTTCTGGTGGGAGTAAAGTTCTTACGAATTACGATAATATTCTTCGAGAAGAAGAACTTCCTTGAGTATTTATCGAGGCA